>NC_031779.1:8133103-8176306 GCF_001522545.3 Parus major
CCGCCTCCCGCTCCGGCCGCGGCGGCTCCGGCAGCGCCCGGGGGATGCGGCACGGCCGGGGAGCGGCGCGGTGGGCAGCGAGGTTATCGCCCTCGGGAACACCGCTCCGTGAGGAGAAACGGCTCCTACGACATTAGCGCTTTGAGAGCCAACTACGCTTTTTGGCGACGCTGCACCTTTGGATTATATTCTTCTGGCAGTCGTTCAGAAGCCCTGCAGTCAGCAGTGATGCGCAGCGTGACTCTCATATGTTCTTTAATCAGACGTTTCTCTAATCTTTTTAGTTTTGTGTGTTAGTATCTCATCAGCTTCTGCCTGGAAACAGTTACTGTCCTGTGCATCTTGATGGCAAAGCGTGCAAATTGAGATGTGGAAATGGTTGTTTTCACCCCTAGCAATGTATTGTTTTCATTGCTCTGCCTTCAGCTAGAGCATAAATCTGAAAAAAATGACAAACAACAGGTCTTTAAGGGCAGAAGGGATGACAGAGGTCACTGGAATCGGGCAGGGCAGTACAACATGGCAAAACTCCACATATTACTTTCAAAAGGCTTGCACAGTCAAAGAGTGTTGGTAGGAAAGCCACACCATCTACATCCTTGAGCCACTTAGTGAAATTCTCCAGAATTATCCCCAGTCTAGCACTCTGTGAGGAAGGAAAGGAAACAGACTTTTTGTTTTGTCAGGAATAGGTCACCTTATCTGTAGAGTCCTCCTGCTCAGGAGTGGTGGGATAGCACAGTGACCGCATCAGGACAAATCAATCCGGACAGTCCCTTCAACAGGGACTGCTTGCCTGTGTCTGAGTTTGTATTTGTGTGGGAGAGGTTGAGTGTGAGAGGTGAGGAGCATGCCTGCACCCCCTGAAGAGTACTAAATACATTAATGATATGGCACACCTTGGTGTTTTGTATCTCATACAAGAATATCTCTTTGAACTATCCTAAAGGGATGAAATGCACCATTCTGGTCAAGAGAGCTCTGGTACTGCAGAGTTGTTTCCAGACACCCAACAGGCCTTCTCTGAGTAAGGAGTCATTCTAGTATTTTTGATTTCTTTCTTTCTGTTGATGTTCTTTTTATGGAATTAAAATGTTTCATAAAGTGTGGATCAGAATACTTGCTTTTTGGGTTTTTTTATTTATTTTTTTTTTTTAATTCAAACTTCATCTGACCTTGAATTCTTTTCACTGAGTGGTTGAATCCTTTGGTCAGAAGCTGCTCCAAAAATGTGGGTGTGCTGTTGTCTTGGAACTGTGTTAGAGTAGAAAGCTCAAGGCCCCTTACAGTTCTTGAGGAGGGCCTGGCTCAGACTTGGGCAGGCCAGGGTAGGAAACCTGCTGGGCACTCAAGAGAGACTCTGCTGGCTTTTTCCTCCAGTAATGGCAGCATGCTGCTTGAATAGCATTCAGTATCTCATCCTTGATTAGGTAACATAAATAATGGATTTAAGGTCAAAGCGTGTTGAGGTAAAAAGAGCAAGCACAAAGTCAGACAAGTGCAGGGATGATCCTGCAGAAGGGACTCGCTGGGTGATGAAGGCCAGTGAGATTGTGCCTGTGCTTCACTCTCACACCACAGGCTGTTCTTGTCCTCTTTAGAGACATATGTAGGCACAGAAAGAGTGAGTTTCACATCCTTTTTAACTGGTAAGCAGAAATTGTCATTCAGGGCAGCTGCTTAAAGTACCCGAGCTTCCAGTGTACTATCAGCTCTTGTCACATGGTGTTGGCATGGATATGTTACTGGCAGGCAGGGTCAGGGATGAATTTTCAGCACATCATTGCTGCTGTGTGTGTGCACGTGTGCCCTGGAGCAAAGGCAGCTCTCTCACCCTCTCCCCTGGATGCCCCCATGGCAGCTTGGCTGTTCAGCTGTAACTTGCAGCAGTGGTTGGTAAGGTTATGTTAATGACTGGGTGAGCAGTGTTGCAAAGCTGTCAGCATTTCTTCAGATGCTGTCTGAGAATGGCAGAACAGACTTATTTCCAGCTGAGGGTAGTGGTAGGGGGGTTTCTGCTGTATCCTCCAGTGTGTCCAGCTTTGCTAGTATGCTAGACCTTCAAATTTGGGGTTTTTGCATACCAACATAAAAATAGCACCCACTATCCCAACCACATACTGAAATGGCTTTCATTTTTCCAAGCTAAATTATTTTTTTGTTAGAAACCAACAATACAGATGTTTTGAAGAAGTCATGCCACTCCTGTGAAAGCCCTATTGCTGTGATTCATCCAGATGTGTCCCTAAATTTGGTGGGCATATAGCCAGCCTTGGAATTGGATGTGGTTGTAGTTAATCTAGAAATTTGGATTTAAGTTAAAGGACTGGCTCAAGTGCCCTCACAAACTAATTGTGAGCAGTGGGCCCCAAACTGTGCGAGGCTTTGTATTCCTGTGCCCAGTGACACTGCAAATTCAGACTCTGCTTGAGGGCATGAGCTTTAATTTTGAGATGAAGCAGCTTAAATCTGTTCCATGAGTTATAGCTCAGGCATTCTTACTAAACACATTATGCTTTTCAGCCTTGTCCTGTTGGATATATATCACTAGCAGGTTGGTGGTCTTGTTCTGAGTTAATTTCTGAAAGTTTTGCTTCTTTGACTTTGCAGACAAACTTAGGAGAGTCGTGGTGTGGCTCCTGGATCATTGTAGCCCCACTGAGCAATGCCTGGATGCTGCTGATCCATTTCAGCAGTTGAGTAACTGTTGACCAACAACAGATATATACCTACTTCTGCTGACCCATAAAAATTGATAAAGACAATCTAGGCCATGTACTGGCTTTTGTTAAGTGTAATTTGATTTCTGTGGAAATTAAGAACAAGGGAGAATGTTCTGCCTAGAATTGGAACTCATCTGACTACTCTGCTGAAGCTGCCATGTTTTGTGTTACAAGTCACCTTTGTGAGTTTCAGGGGTGTGAAACCAAGCCCCAACACATGCTCTTCACAAAAATCAACAAAACACATCAGACACTGTGTTTATGCTGCCTCTTTTAAAATCAAACTGAAGAGGTGACATTTTTCTCTGTTTCCATGTATTTTTTCCTGGGTTTGAGTTGTTTCTGTTTCATGCTGTGCTTTCCTAGAGCATGCTGCTTTGCCCTCTTGGGATTTCTGTTTCCCTTTTGTATGGCTGTGTACAGTGCACTGATTTATTTACTTATCCATTCAGTCAGACATTCATTTATTTTCATTCTTGCTGCTACCAGTGTGCTCCTCCCTTTCCATTATCTTTGAGATGAGGGAGAGCTAGCTCCAGCTAGCTTGGTCCTAACACAGGACCTAATCCAATTGCAGTTGTAGTGAGTGGAAATGTTCCTTTGAATCCAGAAGAATCAGTACAGTTTTCACTGGAGAGCGTGGCATGGGCAAGCTGATCTCAGGAGCTGACCTTGAAATGGTTCAGTTTGAGGGTTTATGAGCAATAAATGGAGTTAGGGAAGTGTCAGAGGAAACTGCCTAGAACAAAAGCTGCTTGTGCTGTCCCCAGAGCTGCAAGTGGCCCTTGCTTGGTTTCTGTGGCTGTGTGCAGCAGCTGCTCTGGGGGTGAGGCCAGGGCTGTTAGAATGCTCGGTCTTCTCCTTTGGCTGTGCTGCATCCTGGCAAGCAAAAATGGCAAACAGCAGATTCTGACCAAGTAATGGCTCTGCTTGGGTACCTTAGTGCTACCTGGGGAGGGAAATACAGCAAGAAACAAGCTGAGCAAAAGAGAGAAAATACAAGTATTTCAAAATCTCTGTGCCTGTTAGGGGGCTTTTCTTGCAATTTAAAAATGCTGCTTTAATTATATTGTGCTGTATATTGCTGTGCAGACTGTTGTTTTAAAGTAGTTTTAAAGTAGTAGGTATTCTTCTACCCAGTGTACAAGAGGCCAGTCCACACACAGAGTTGAGATATTTGACTTTAAATAAGTCAAATACAGTTGCAGTTCTGCACAGAAAGGGGTGCTGGGTGGCAAACCCACAAAGCCAGCACCACAGCTGCCAAAACTTCTCACTAGTTACACAGTTTAGCAAACAAAGGCATTAAGTTACCTTGTTCCCTTATTAATTAGTATTCTGTCTTCTGTTGGTTAATGATTTTCTTGCTTCTCATGCTAAGTGTTTCATGCACAGTCTTCCTCTTCTTTTGGGGTGGTGGCTGTGGCTGTGTGCCTGTGGTCAGGATCTGCCCCTGCTGGAAATACCTTCTACCCAGTCAGAGCTGGTTCAGCACAGTTGCTCCAGCTTTATTAGTTTATTCCTTGTCTGGGAGTTCTGTCACATGTCCCTGTGCCCCCTAAATTCTGCATTCTGTGTGTCCACTGTCAGTGGACATCCTTCTTCCCAAGCTTTGCTCATCTCCCTGCAGGCCTGAGATCACTGAAGCATGTCAAGCCCTAAAGCTTAACAAGGCAATTCTACCAACAAATACTTTGTCTTTTAAACACCTGGGCATCTCCTAGAGCTTGTTAGCTGCTGCTTCACAGATTACATCTCCTTTCCTGTTGATTAGGCTTGAAAGTATACAAAGAGCAAACATCAGAGAATATCCTTAGGAAAATTTTCACATGTTCCACAATTTGCAGCAGAACGATTGCATGTGACCTGGGTGTTCTGTAAGCATTAAACAGTAAACACGTGTGTCAGCAGGACACTGCTTAGTCCTTGCAGGGTGCTGGTGCCCATCAGAGCAGAGATGGGAGTCATTGGGGCACAGCTTGGGGCTCCTGCTCTGCCTTGAGCTGCACAGGTGGGAGCAGAGGCTCCTGCAGAACCAAACCTGAGCTGGCAAGGTGCTGCACCTGTGCATGGCAGTGAGCCTTCTCAGGACACTTTATAACTGTGATCTGCCTCTTCCTAAAACCTCACACTGCAGCAGAACAGCGAATATTTCACTTGCTTCTCTGCTTGGGGGACTTGCTGTGTCACTGGGATGAACACGATGGCAGCTCTGCCAGTGACAGGTCACGATGCTGTGCACCCATTTTATTCCTATTGCCTTTAAACGAAAGGTGCTGAGGATGGAATTACCCAACAGTCCAACAATACTTGGTTTAACCTAACCTTGACATTTTATTATGTTTTTGTAAAAAACCCCGTTTTCTGTAGTCAGATGTAAGCCACAGCAGCTGACGGAACTGAGAAAGCTCTTGGCTTTCCAGCAGCAGTTCTGTGACATGTCAGCAGGCTGTTAGCAAAATGAACTGTGAGCCTTGGGAAGCCAGGCAAGCCATGGTGTGAGTTGGAACCCTCAGAGCTGCTCCCCTGGGTGCTGAGCACATCTGGAGGAGGAAATGATGCCACCCTGGTGGGGACAAAGAGGTACCAAGCTGTTGGTGAAAGCTTCTCACAGCCCACAAAGGAGGGTGCATCCTGTAGTCCTAATGGAATACTGGAAGTGTAGCATCATTCAGAGCTCCTTTTGGGAAGGGGTGACAACAGAAGATGAGGGTGATAATAAAATAAATAATAATAAAAAGAAAAATATTTTTAAATGCTCTTCTTTTTTTCTTCTTTTTCTGTAGACCTAATCTTGAGAATTGTGTGAGTTCTTTGTTACATGTAAAGAACTGTGAAGATCCCATTTATAATAATTTGTCTTATTTCTTCAGTTCTTTGAGTGTCATGTTAAAACATTTACCTGATAATATTAGTGGATTATGTGGGATCCTCCCCCAAATTGTCACCAGCAACGCTTGAAGAATAGTAATGTCTGTACATGGAACTGCCACTGGTTATTTGCAGTCTGTTTCTACTGCAGGGATTTTATAGCATGTGCCAGATGGGTTAAGTAATGGATTACTCTTATTTTTTAGGTAAATAAATGATCAGTCAAAGTGCTGCCAAGCTCCTGCTGTGTCAGAAAATGTGTTATGACCACCATGTTTATCATTGGTTGAGCCAGAGAGCTCCAGGTTGAGTTGTAAGGGGTAGACAGATGCACCCAGCTCTTAGGGCTTGCTTGTGGGGCCTTTGGGAGTTTTAATTCTCTCCATGTGTTCTAATAACAAAGTAGTATGTCTCTGTCTTCATGAGACTGATTGCCTAATCTCTACTGAACTAAAGAAATCATTTTTGTTATTGAAATGTGCTCATTGAGCCAGCTGAATTGGAGGAAGTCACACAAATGTCCAGTGTCACGTGGCTGCACTGTTTCTGCACTGTCTATTTTTAGTAGGATTTTAAAAAGGCAAGAAGTGACAGGTTAGCCAGTGGTGGTTTGTGCTGTGAGAGGGGGCATTGTGCAGCTGGCAAGGCTGCTCTGGGTCTGTGCCTGGATCAGCCTCTGCAGCAGCCCTCGAGGAGCTCGGGGTGGCCCACAGGGACATTGACAGAATGGCAGCTTGGGCCAGTGGGAGGGGACCACAGTGGTCAGCTGGGCCACCCTCCTGCTTAATCAGGGCCATCCCAGAGCACGAGGCACCAGATTGTGTCCAAGTGGATCTGAGTATCTGAAGTGAGGGAGACTCCACACCCTCCCTGGGCAGCCTGGCCCAGTGCTCAGTCACTGCCCAGTAAAAAAGTTCTTCCTCATATTGGGATGGAACTTGTGAGCATCAGTTTCTTCCTGTTGGCTCTTGTTGTATTGCTCAGCACCACTGAGAAGAGCCTGATCCATCCTCTTGGCAGTCCTCCTTTAGATATTTATACACATTAATGTATAATTATTTGTTATATTCATACAATAATTTATACACATTCATTGAATTTGGGTTTCGTTCTTTGACAGCACAAAGTATACACCAAGCAAATATTTAATTATTGAAGGTTTGCTTGTATTACTGGGGTCTTTGACAGCTGCATGTATATATGAGCACATGTACAGGTGTTGCTGGTTTGAAAGGCATCTTGGCTAGAGTGGAGATGATGGACCCAGTTTTGCTTTGCACTGTCAGGCAGCAAGAGCTCCTCTGATAGAAGTGAGTCAGGGATTTGTTTTATGCCTCTTGGAAAAAGTTACCTTGCCTTGCTGCCTGTAGGAAGTTAGATGAGCAGAGTCTGAACTCCTCTGCTTGGCTGGGTTTTCTTTTGTGTGCTGGAAGGTGCAGGGTTATGTCTGATCTAATTTTGTGCTCACTGTAGTGGAGCAGTGTTTACTACTGTGTGTATCGTGCTTGACTCTGAAGTGAGTGTTGGAACAGTCGGGCCCAGGGCCAGGGAGCAGCGTTTGGGCAAGGCTATTGTTCCTGATGCTTCATTAGCAAGCCACTCCAACGAAGAATGTACCTTCTGCTTGTCTTCTCTGCTGCTGAAATAGCAAGGGACAACTTTCTATCTATTCTTAATAATAGGTGGTTGTTGTTGCAGGAAAATGTGGTGTTATGGTTCTTGGGAAATATGCTGTCCATGGCTCTTAGCAATTTTCATCTTGTCTGTGACGTTGACTTTTTCATCAAATTGTATCTTTCTGCCTATTTCCATGGACCATAATCCCTCTCAAGATATGCTAGAACAGGGATGATGTTCAAGAGTTTGGCTGGTTCAAATTGGTATCAAAACTTTTAAGGAAGGTGAAATGCACTAGGTGTCAAATGAAACCTGTTACCTAAAAGTGATGGGAGACAGAGAAAATTCAAACTGTTTTGAATTCACTGGCTCTTTGTACTTTCCATTTTGCTGGCTTTACTTTGAAGCTGGATCCACAATGCAGAGCTGTGTGATGGGGTTGCTGAGGCCTTGGCTGCCAGCACTAGTGGCAAGGCTTCTGGTGACTCCTGGAAGGGAGCAGTGCTGCATGCCTGTGCCAGTGCCACCCTTTACCTGCAGCATTTCCTCCTTGTTCCCAGTGTTCTTGGCTTTGCTTAACCCTGGGTTTGCGTAAGCCTGATACTGCAGAGATTTCTCTTTATCCTGTGTGAGTAATCACACATTGCTTAATTTTATGCTTTAAAATTGAGCACATAAATCTGAAAGATCAAGCCCCTTTATTCTCTATTTCTTCTAATGGCAGGGAAATAACTTTGCTGTCCTATAGCTATAGTTAGGAATGATTTGTGCAGGAAAACAAACTAAAACATCCTAGGGATGTCTCTTGTCAGGTTCTCTGAGGAAAGCTTGGTGGGTGCAATAAGTTAGGGCCTGTCTACTTAAAGCCCAGATTTAATGTTTAATAACCAGAGTGTATTTTCAGCAGAAGCTTCCACTTTCAGGACCTGCCATCTCATGGTGCCACTCATCTTTTAGCACAGTCCATGTCTGCAGTTTGCCTCAGGCAGCAGCCCAAGGTGAAGCTCTGTGTGAGCTGGTTAACCTGGAGTGCCCAGCACTGCACAGACATGAAAACCATGGAGTTATTGAGCCAATTGTCTTGGTGATTCTGGGATCTTCCTGGTGATCCAGGTCATAATCTGGGCCTTTTCTGTCACAGGACAGCTGCTTGGCTTGCTGCTTGCAGCTAGTTGCAGTATTTAGTAGTTTGTTTCTGTATGTCAGTCTGTTTATGTACAAATAAAATATAAAGAAGAAATCAATGCTGTTAAAACAGTTTGTGTGGGTTCTGTGTGGGTTTTTTTTTGTTTTAAGGAGGCTAAGTAGTTAGTGTGGTTACATTAGAGAGTGCCTTCCTTGCTGAATTGTGGATATTAAGGAGCTCAAAGGTGAGGACAGGAAACATTAGGCACTGCTAATGAAGTTTAAAGATTTCACTGGCTAAATGTTTGTGGATTGCAGATACTGACCCAACTTGTAATGGGAGTATCTGCAAATTTTAATGTGAATTTTGAAGATGGTACAAGTGGATTACTTACACCTTCTGTTCTCCTTAGTGGCATGGACTTAATTTCTTTGGCCTGTTAGCCAGGAACAATAGCGAGATCTTTCTCTGAATAATAATAATGCTATGGAGGTACTCAAGGCTGGGTGAAGCTTCTTAGAATGTTGACAGAAAAGAAGGTACAAACATAATACCAAAAAACAAGTATGAATGAGAAGTCACCATGATCATGAACAGTTTGAGGGAGCAATATAAAGATTAAACTGGAGACAGGAATGCAGAATGCAGCCGTGATTTTGTGTCTGTCAGCTCTAAGCTGTTTGGTGAAAGTTGTGGATACTTTTTGAAAGCTGTTGCATCTCCCTCACTGCTCATCACATCTCCGTTTCTGCCTTTTAACCCTGCTTCAGGTGTGGCTGAAGGTAGGTAAGGCTGTTAGGGTAATGCACATTGCCCCTGGCAATTAGCAGTAAATAAACTCGTAAGAGTTGATTTAGCTCTTAGGAGGCAGTGGGGATGGTTGAGAGCAGACTCTTCCACGCTGCTTACTCTGTGGTCTGATGAGATCCCTCGCTTTAAGATCAGATGTAAAGGCTGAAGCAGGGCTGCTCTGAAGAGCCCTCATTCTGTGTTTATAGCAGCTACCACAGGGAAGGTATGGCATGTGATTTGTCATGTTGTTTTCCAAGGCTGCTCTATGGGTAGATGTAAACCGCATGTTTCTAATTTGACAGTCCTAAATATGGAAAACCAGGGACTTCTCGTTTGAATGATGCACATACCTAGAGACATGAAAAATCATAAACTCTCACTCCAGTTACCAATGGTGTCTTTGATTTCTTCCATTTGATTATCACAAGACAAGAGAATTTTGCAACTGCTTCGTGGTTTACAGGAGGACACTCTTGAGCTTTGTAGAGCTGGAGAAATAACCTAAAAATACTATGAGGCAGTCTAACAATGAGGGAATTCATTGCCCCAACATGGCTTGTCACACGTTACTCTCTGCAGACTCCATGGGTTATTCATTAGTATCTTTAAAGCAGATGACCTCAGTTGTTTTGCTGAGGAAACCAGAGAGAGATTCCCAAGTTGCCTTATGAGTTAGTGTACACCAACACAAGAGAGATGGAAATACGTTCCGTGGAGATTGAGCCTATTTGGGCTGGGAAGGAAGCACCAGCTGCCTCTGAAAGTGATGAAAATTTCTGTTGCAGGAGATATAGGATGGAAGTAGAAGTTTTAGACTATATGTATGTTAAAGTAAGTAGAATATGTTGAATTGTTTTGCGGGCTTTAGCGTAGGCATATAGGTCTGTATAGTTAAGCATGTAAGTGCTTATATAGTACATAGTATTGCAGGATAAGAGTTTATTAATAAGGATTTGAGTTGAGTTTGGACTTAAGATCTTGGAGATACATGCATGACTATTTCAAACCTGCCAGACATTAAATTCATTGTTTAGGAGATCATCTCAGAAAAAATCTTGCAAGAGGAGAAGCAATTGCAGAAGTTGTTAGAATTTCACATCCGCATGCACTTCCTCCCTGTGACAGTCTCGCGTATCAGAGATGTAAAGCTGATTTAAACTTTCTGCAAACAATCAAAGAGAGAATGCTCGTAGAGAAAAGCAGTGGAATAGTTTCTCTAAGGCTAAATTTGATATGCTTGAAAGTATGCTTCAGCTCGTGAGGCAGGTGTGATTTGTCTCTCTCTGAGGCTCAGAGGTGTTCCCCATACCCTGTGTGCCAGGCCAGGCAGCCCCTGCCCCTCCCTGTGCCCGTCTCCAGAGGGGCTGGCCAGGGCAGGGCTGGCACTCCAGGGCAAGAAATGGGTTTTTGGGAGCAGCTCCGTGGCCACTACCCCCAGTTCTGCTTTCACAGCTTCCCCCAGTTCTTGTGGAGGAGGGCAGCTCTTGGGGAGGCTTTGGGTTTGAGCCTGCCAAGTGATTCAGATCAGGTCACTCTGGTTTCCTTGTGTGGTGACTTGCTGTAAATTACTGTTAATGTCCCATGAAAAACTGGTGGAACTAAATATGGCTTCATTAGATGTGCTTCACTGGTGCCAGCTTGCTGTTGTGGTAGAGCAGAAAGGTGTCTGCATCCAGATCTCCTTGCCTAACTCCAGCTAAGTCAGTGAAAGCTCTGTTTTAATGATGCAGCTACATCTCAGCTGGCCTAACAAAAAATACTCAGTTAATCTTTGCTATTTAAAACCTCAGTTTGGTGTTTGATTTTAAATGTGTTTTTTTGGTAGGGGCTAGGATTAAGTAAAAACGAGGTGGTGCTTTTGGACTTAAGCTCAACTTTACAGAAGGACACTCAGAAAAGTACAGCCCTATCTACTCAAATATATTTCCTTTAATTTTTAACTTTAATTTAAACTTTCATAGTTAAGTCAGCCCATGCTCCAGATGTCATTCATCTGTCATTCAGAAGTCAGATTTCAGTATGAAAATATGGAAGAAGCGTGATGGTCTGGATTGAATTTGTATCAGGGGTCTGGAAGTTATGTCTGTTTCTGCATTTAGGCTGTCAAGTCTATATTACAGCTTGCATCATCGTGATGTTAAAACAAAATCCTGCAGCCACTTGTTTTATTTGCCCTTACAATGTTTGTGTTCTTGAAACTTAAATTTAGACACCCATGCAGTTAATTGTGTTGAATATTTTTTTGTGTTCTTAGGTGTAGGCTATTTTAAAGTTTTTTAATTGGAGCAGCATTCACTGTAAGCACATAAACATGAAACCATGCATCCTTTTCCTAATGTAGTTTCTTCAGTGCAACATGTCTTGTTAGCTGAATATTCAGGGTAACTGCAGCTGTTTCTTTTGCCCTTAAATTTCTTGTGGCTACTCGTGTACAATTCTTGAAACATGTTTTTCAGGTTGGATGAATTGTGCATTTTGAGACAGACTTATAATTTATTTCTTTTTGAAATCACTGGCATATAATTCCTTGTTTGCTTTCATTCTGGTGGTATGGATCGAAATGCAATACAGTGTTTGCTTCTCTGTGTGGGTATGACCCCAAATGAAATTTTACATGACTCAGAGTATTTTCCTGTCTCTCAGTCTGAGGTAGGCGTCACACTTGTGCTCGATGTTTTTGCAGATCTTATTGTGGTTATTCAGCTGTTTTGTGTCTCAAGCAGTGTCCAGAACATTGGTGGGTTTGATCTCACTGCTGTCTTTTCTGAAGGTTCTTCAGACCTCCATTCATTCCTTTGACAGGTCTAGAAATCAAAACTCTTCCAAACACAAAATTCTCTTCAGCACTGCTTTTTCTGTGAATACGTATTTTTAAGCCTGGTTTACTTTAAATGACCTTTCTTCTTTTGAGTAGCATACTGAATGAAATGAGAACAGCATACTGGATGGAATAAGACAGCAGTGCTCTCTTATAACAATAAGTACATTATAAAATAAAAAATAAGACAGCTGGGGGTTTGTGGGGAGTTATTGCACTGCAGGTTTGCTGATGACCAGCAGAGAATGAGGCTGTGGGCAGGTGGGGAGCCTCAGGCCAGCGGTGCAGGAGCATCACTCGGTGCCACCCACATGGTGCTAGTGGCAGGGCTGTAAGGAAGGACATGGCTGTGCTTCTCTCCTAACAGACTGGCCAGGCCACTTTGTGAAACGTGTCTGGTTTTGTGTGTTTGGTCCCTCAGCCTTGCTGGAGCCTCTCAGGAGCAGCATGCAGGCAGATCCAGCTGTACCCATGCAGTGGTGTGTGTGTCCCCATCGCTGGCTTTGGCAGCTGGGGCTGCTGGCATCACAGGGCACCGAGTGACAGGGTACAACTGGCTGAGCATGGCTGGCTGCCTGGGGAGGGGGGACAGGAGCCTGTGAAAGGAGGTCTGTGAGGTACAACAGGAGCTGTTCCTGCCTGCAGCAGCTTACTGGGGTGAATGGGCAGCGTTTTGATAGCTGAGGTATTGTCTGGGTTAATAACAGCTGATTATAAACCACATCTGTCTCCCTCTGTATGACATTTTGAAGAGAAGGTCAAGTAAAATCAACATAAAATGTAGAAAGCTGTGTTTTTAAAGGTGTACAAAATGCACAACTTTTAAACATTTCATGTGTTTTAACTCCTTAAAAATCTTTCATAGGACAATTGTACCAGTTACAGTCTTGGAATATAACTGTTCTTTGATAGATTTGATAGTTTAAAGTAAAACTGTGGGTTTTGGCCTTGATGTCAGGGATGCTGATAGTTTTGGTTGTACCTTGTACAGTCAAGGCATGTTTGGCCAACAACATACCAGTCACTTTTGTAGTTGCAAGCCCAGGCCCTAGATACAAACAATACCTTGTAAAAATGCTAAAAAGAAGGAAAGAACTGGGTCTGGGGTAAAGCTTTTATATCCTTATGATTCAAATGTAGCGGATATTTATAGGGTAGATGAAGTACTCAAGTACAACAGGCTTTTTCTTCCTGAGCTGTGATTTAAGGAGTTTCCTGGTGCATGGTAAAGGATGCAGTGCCTGAGCTGCATAACTGTGAGCCAGATTTGCAGACCCAATATCAGTGGTGTGAAACTCATAGGGTTGATATCCCAGGGGGTAGCTCAGAGCCTGGGTCACTGCTGTCCCCTGGATACTGTTTGGGAGCCCTGCTTGTGGCTGGTCAGGGAATTCCCCTGAGACAGGTAACACAGGGCTTTTGATCTTCCTGTGAGAAGGAAACTGTGAGATTGCTGTTTAGAAAAAAAACATTATTACAAATTATCACTTACATTTCTCCTGCTGTATATCATTATGTGAATTTGTTTTAAATTTAATTATTTCCAAATATCAAGCTTTAAACTCTACAAGATGTTTATAAATGGCTGTTGCTGAGCAACAAGACAGAAAATACACTCCATACCCAAAAGAGTGCTACTGCCTTTAAGAAAACTGTCATTTCTGTTTGGATTTTTTATTTTCAAAATTAGTGATTCTGTTTCCCTCCAGCCCTAAGAAGAATTAAGATGAGTTGGTCAGAGGCTTTGCAGCAGCCCACTTGTCATGGAGATGCTCTACTTTCCAATCCTCCCTGGTTGCTTGGCGTTTTTAGGAGGGAATAATAAAGTCCTGTCTGACTTTTCAGAGTGCAGGCAGCAGCAGCAGCACTCTGATAACAGGAGTGCAGTGTATCCTTGGGACTGCCCATGGATCACAGGACAGGTGGCACAAATTTTAGTGGTTTCAGCAGTGGGAGAAACAGGACCTCCTCCTGCCTCTTGTCTGAGTGATTCTGATCTCTTTGTAGGAGATCCAGACCGGTCAAGTTAAGACTTGTGTTTGCCTGCTGCTCAGCTGGCTGTTGATCTGCTTGTGTAGAGCTTACAAAAACTAAACTTTGCTGCTTCAAGTATTTCTAGGCTCAGTATTATTATCTTTGGTGGTGGCACTGTGAACCAAGCATAGGGGAAAATGTAAAGCTGAAAGGAAATTGTTCTAATAGCATCAAATTGCATTTTCAGAGCAACCCCAGCCAAGTAAGTCCCACAGCTCAGAAATCCTTTTGTAATGACTTTGCATTTTGTGAAGATCAGTTCTACACTTCTGCAGTGTGAACTTTGATGACTTTGTGCTCTGTTTTGTTGTTATGCCTTTCTGGCAGAGGCTCTTCTTTTCCCAGCCTGACAATGCAGCCTGCTCTCTCCAGGTGGCCATGTTCAGTCAGCAACAAGTTCACATTGAATAATTTTGGTGAGATTTGGCTTCGACTGTTACCAGCTGTTGCTGTTCACTGCCTCCTTCAGCTAGTGCTGCCAGAATTGACGGTGTCTCTTTGATCCAGACATAAATGAGCTGCTTTATTCCTACCCAGACCCAAGGTCATTCTTGAAAGGGAGGAGGGCAGTGTCTCTCATATTTCTTTTCATGGTTCACATGTGAAAGACTGTGGTTTTTGAGGCTGTCTGTAAATAAAAAAAAGAGAGATCTCTGCTGGAGTGAAAATCATACCAGTTCACTTGTATGGGTAGGTATGAGAAACTTGGGACAGCTTTCTCTCAGTTGAAATTTCCTTTTTCCTTCTAGGATGTAGATAATTTAATGAACTCTTTCAGCTCTTAGCCAAAGAGCTGCTGAGCTGGGAAGATAGCTGTATCTCCTTCTTCTGTGTTTGTGGTTGTGCAATGGAAGTAGAAAACTATTTGCCTGCTGACGAGACTGCTGAGCCGCTTGCATTGCTAATTCTGTTTTGTCAGCAATGTCAATTAGTACTTCAAGAGGTTAATATCTCAGACAAGAGGCTTTGTGAGTCATATGGTCTCATTTGATAGATAATTGTTATAGTCTGCTGATTTCTTCATGTGATCTAAGATGAAATCACGAGGTATGACAGAATACTGTGATTTTTCTATTATATTTTCTTATTATGTAAAATTGTAGTAATCTAGCCAACCTTCTGACCTATGGGTAAGATGTGAAAACTTCTGTGTTTGTTTTCTGCTGTGAACTCTTTCAGAGTTGCTTTATAGATGTCTATAAACTATTGCCCAGCTCGTCCTTCCTTGAACAAAGTACAAAATACGGCATTCCACACTTCAGGGGATTTTGGAGATGCTGCTTTTTCTATGTTGGTCTGCTGAGGCTGGAAGAGAGTCTAGGCAGGAAACTGAGATCTGAAATAGTCCTGTCATTATGCATTTAATAATTTATTTTTCTTCTGAATTCCGGGACATCTCCTCGATATCCCTTCTATTTTCATTCTGACTTTCAAACCAGTCTTGGTTAAGCATTTATTTTGGTGGTTCAGAATTTGCCTTGAACTACCAAAAAGAGTAATGTTTTCATGGATCATAGTCAGGATGATTAAACTAAATTTCATTTGATTCTTGCTGTAATTTATATTGTCATTTCAGTGATAGACTTTTAGACAGCGTAGTCATTTTTAAACTAGAATTTCCTTCCCTTTTTAGAAGGCTCATTTGTAAATCACTGTCTCTAGAAGTTTATCTTATTTTATCCTTATTCTAATGTTGCCATAAAAAAAATTATATGCCAGTAAATAAAGAGGGATGGATAGCAAATACCAGAGTAAGATATTTCCCAAGAGAGGCCCTTGGTCCTGTTTCCACCAATATTGGTTTTCCTCTACAGGGTTGGATACCAGTAAAGGCTATGGAATTTTAATATCAGCTGATTATATAAAAATGTGAAAATCTGATTTTGCAAACCATTTTGCTAAGTTAATGAGGTGAGAATGTTGTGAAATGATTCAGTACTTAAAATTAGGAACATCTCTCTCTTTCCTCCTACCCATTCCCTTTACCAGGTGTTTTCTTTGGCAGGGATTTAAAGCTAGGCACTGGTGCTGGAGATGAAAAGCTACAGCCTAGCACTCATAGGATGGCTTTAATATCTGTAGGGCTGTGTCAAGGAAGGTTCTGCTGTCTGTAGTAGCTCAGTTTCCATGGTGATCTGTTTTCTGCTTTCTCTTTCCCTTCTCTAGACAGCAGAAAATGTACAGTTTTAGCTGGATAAATAAAGATGCCTATTCCATGCTGCCATAAATCACACAGTTAGAAACTGCTACACAGCATTTGCTGCTTCAGGTTATCAGCATTTGTCTTTCAGGCTGCTGCCTTTCTTAGGTCAGGAAAGTTTCCTTGTGTAGCCTAAAGGAAACCAGCCTCTGCTGATCCCTTTTGCTAGACAACATTTAAATGCTTTCCTCTTTAACATTTACTTGGCTTTCTGTTAATTCCTTGGAAGGAATCAGAATATCAGAAATACTGGGGATGGGGAACTTCTGCTGCATCTTGGGGATGGAACCTGGTCAAAGTGTGCTATGCATTCAGTCTTCAGCTGTGTCTGATGCTGCAGCATCTTTTGCTAAACTGGAAAAACTTCCCTGATTTCTGGCAGGGTTTTGATTTTTAGATTTTTGTTACGGCATTTTGGTTCTGGTTTTTGGTTTTTTTTAAAGAATTTTGAGAACAGGTGTATTGTGCTATATTTGGATATATGGATCTTACAAATTATTGATTTTAGGATTTGAAATTTTGACATGAAATTGATTTGAAATTGCTATTATGTTAAATCTTGAGTTTATTATTTATGAAGTTTTACAGAGTATGTTTTGTTTCAAATCAAGTGGGAAGAAAGCATTATCCCTTAGCATACTACTTGACTTTAATATGGCACCTTGCTGTCAAGTCCTGTTTAATTATTTTGGATTTCTTATGGGGTTTCTGTGGGTTTGTGCTTGCATTGTACATACACTTGTTAGCACAGACCTTCATTTCACCTCAAAGTTCCTTGCCTTGTGAATTTGGGATATAGAAGGGCTGAAAACAACCAATGCAAGAGCCCAGACCATACCCTGTGCTGCTGCTTTCCTCTGCTGTCACATGCAGTGCCCTGTGATTGGCAGGAGCACATACTGAAGAGTTGTTTTGGGCATCTTTAATTTCTCTAGTAATTTATCTCTTGGGGAGTGGGGAAAAGACTACATTATAATAAAGTAATGCAGCACTTTTGCCCTGAAAACACTAGCAAATACACATGAAGCCAACAAAGCTCAAAGAAATAAAGAAGCCACACAAGCACAGATTGACTACAAAGAGCAAAGCTTCTTGCCTTTGTATAAAGTCGATTCTTAGAGCTGGCAGTAACACCCAGTGATGATGGAGGAAGGCCAGGTGTGGGAGCATGGCACATTGTGTAGTGGGAATGATGAAAGTGAGTTTTTGTTTATTTATTTCATTATCTTTCTCCTTGCACTTGGTTTATGTGTGTGGCATGAGCTTTTTGGGAGCTCGGGATGAAGGCAGTGCTGTGTGCTAGGGGTACCAGCCGTTGGTCCAGGCTGTTGTAAATTACTCATCTGCAGTGTTCCTAAGGATCATCACAGGTATGGGAAACAAATTTCTGCCTGAAATTCATAATTATTGCAGGCACTGAGCCTCCAGCTGGGCAGGTGCACTTCCCTCTCCTGGACCAGGGGCTTCCTTCACGGGTCCCACTCCCCAAACTGCTGCTCAACACAGTTTATTGTGCCCTGTCTTGCAACAAGAAACAATATGAAGTTTTTCATGAAGTCTTTCAGAAAATCCCCAGCAGAAACAAGCAGTTTGTAATTTTAGTGGGAAAACTGGGTTAATGAATGGAGAAAAAAACCCTTCAGCATTCTTTGAGGCAGAGGAAACTGTACAAAAAGAAGTTGTGTAAGATAAGGTGGTGAAGCTGTATGAGCAAATACAGTTTTCTCTGCCATCAAATGTCATGCTTTGACACATACATTATAGTTATTTTGAAATAAGTTAGTGGACTGAGAATGTTTTGCAGAGCCAGAGCCAAGGAGCTGCTTTGTTTGCCAAGGGGGTGGGTGTGGTGTGACCTCAGTGCTCTGTAGGCATTGCAAGAACATTGGCTCAGGAGCTTTAACATGAGAAAGTGTCACAGCCTTCTCCTTGTTCTGCTCAAGAGATGTTTTCATGTGTGTGTGTTTGCATGTACATGTGACTGTGTCAGTAACTGCTTGCCATACATCTTTAATTGATTCTTGAACATGAGCTAACAATTGTATCTTCACACATTGGAAAATATGAATATTCTTGCTGGTTTTGAAAACAAATCACATGTTTGCTGGATCACTTTTATCAATAAAGTTTGTATGAAAATGGTCATTAATGGGAATCTGGTTTGCTGTTTGTTTTTTTTAATCTGGAGGCCTTTTCAACCAAATCTTTTCAGGTTGGGTTGTTTGATTTCTTTTGACATTCTGAATACAGTCAATTTTAAAGTAGCTCTGTTTGTAACTACAAAGGAAAGAGCTTTTAACACCCGATCAGGCAGTTTTGCCTAAATTAACACAGATGGGCCGAAGTATTCTCTTTGGGGGAAAAGAAGACAAAAATGGCTCTATAATATTATGCTATAAATGCATTTAGAACCTACTCAAAAGAGTTCCTCCAAGTAATTTTTTGGATAGCCAAATTTTTGATCTTTCTGAAAATGCTGATTTTTTTTTTTACTTTGTAGATTTTCAGCATTGAATATTTATCTTGGAATACTTTCTGCATGGAAAATGCCTTTTTCTCTCTGTGTAGGCAATAAAATTATGCTTGTGTAGCCATTTATCAATAGAACAAATTATTCACCTCAGATGTACTAATTAACTTGCCTCTTGCTTAAGGGTTTGTCTGTTAAACATGTATTTAAAAAGAAAAAAAATTAATTCTAGTGTCATTTATTTTGATGATTTAACTCTAGTGCACCCAAAGCTCACTGCTGTTTTGCTGTTGTTGTTATATTGCAGTATGCCAGGGTTTGGATCCCTGATCCAGAGGAGGTCTGGAAGTCAGCAGAACTTCTCAAAGATTATAAACCTGGAGATAAAGTCCTCCAGCTTCGACTTGAGGAGGGCAAGGTAAGTCTATGTATTGTTTGTAAACTGATAGTTCTTGTTCTCAACCAGAGTCTGATGTATCCATTGCAGGAAGCTCTGTGGATTTAGGTGTGTGCAATTGGTTTTGTCCACTCACTTTCTGCAGCATTTTTATCTGCATTCTGCAGATAAATTTTACTGTTTAGTTACAAAAATCAATTTTGCCTTGTTTTTAAAATAAATTAAAAAGCAGTTGCTTTTATCCACTGCCTATTATGTTCAGTTGCATCATCTTTTTCTACTTATGCCATTAAACATATAGCCCTGGTTTGCTATTCCAGGGAGACAGGGTTGCTAGGAGAACAGTGTTGCAGACGAAGAACTGTGACTTTTAAGTTGAGCATAGCCAGGAGAAAATTAATAAAGATAAAAAAGGCAAGTATTAAGGGCATTACAAAGAAGATGCTGTGTGCTGTGTTGAGAAATGATGGCATGCCCATGTACAGCTCACATCATTTTAGCTGGTTTTTCTAATGGAAATAGCAGGTAAATAAAGTGATTTTAGATTTAGAGACATGCAATTAAAACATCTATATTAGAGATTAATTTATATGCAAAAAAAGTTCTAAGTAGCATTTTTTTCAGTGTTTGTATTCTCCACTGTGTTCTGCCATTGTTCCCATGTTGTGTTACTGTGCATGAAGCTGGCTGTAGATTGGTGGGAATCTTCTTCCCCTGCCTGTCCACTCAAGAGGAAAACAATAGGGAAGAGCTGGTTAGATTTATGATATAGCATATTTTGGTTTATCTAATATGCAGCAAAAGCATGGGGTTTGCTTAAGTAATAGTCTAAAAAGATGGTACCTCTATACAGTTGCCTGTTTTTCATATAGAAAACCCCTCTGGGAAATTTTAAATGACATTTTTGAGAAAGAACTGTTAACTCAAATCACCAGAAAATTGACATCTTGCATTGTGTTATTTTACCTTGGGCATGTTTTGCTGGGAAGAGCAGTTGGAGGTACTGAGAGAGGAAACCTAAACACCAGCTCTTCTAAGAGTGCCTGTTTGATTTTCAGGATCTCGAGTATTGCCTCGACCCGAAGACGAAGGAGCTCCCGCCCCTGCGGAACCCTGACATCCTCGTGGGTGAAAATGACCTGACAGCTCTCAGTTATCTCCACGAGCCTGCTGTCCTGCACAACCTCAAAGTTCGCTTTATAGACTCGAAACTCATCTATACCTATTGTGGCAAGTACTGTCTTTTCATACCATCATCTTTACAGAGAGTGCCCTAGACAGGAAAGGGAATGTTGTCTGGTGATGTGTCTGCCTTTAACTTAAAATCATTTACTGGACTATTCTTAGGGAAATCACTATGATTGTGGTCATTAATAGACTTGAGAATATTAAGGTTCAGAGGAAATTGACTTAATTTTGTGTTCCTCCAGCTCCCCAATGGGCTCTGTTTATAAAATGTGTATTCAGCCATTTTTCCTTCCCAGTGGTATTCCAGCCTGGTTGGTGTTCTCCTCAGGCTTGCTCAGGTTGGCATGGGTGGGAAGAGGCTCACAGACTGGCCTTGCTCTTTGGTGGATTTGTTGCCCACCTATTATTGCCTACCTCTGCAGTGAGCTCCTCCATCTCTTTTGGAAGACATCGGTTTATTTTCTTTATCATTTTTTTTCCAATCAGGCAGCTGCAGAAGTGAATTTGTAACAGTTCATGAGCCAGTGCTTGTCTTATCACAGTTACAATTGATCTTGGTTTTAAAAATAACATTTAACTCACAGCAGAGGTTACCCAGACTTGTAATTGCCTGTGGTATTTTCAGATGGCCAGAATGGAGGAAAGTTACTTAAATAATCACTTTATCATAAGTGCAAAATTGCAGCTGAATGGTCTGTTTTAAAAATAAACATTGTGAGGTAGTTTAGGCTTAAAATTTAGATTCGATGCTTCTGGACCTTTTTAGTATGTGTGCATATGTTTCTTTTAAATCTCAGTGTTTAGTCAGAATTCACTGTTAGCTTTTAACATAACTTTTCAAAAGACAGGCAGCACATTAAACATGTTGTGATGGACAGAAGGAGGCATTAACATCCTGCCACACTTGGCTCACACTGGCTGCTCCTTATCTGCAGATGCTTGGCAGAGCACATCTGTTCCCAGTCCTGCTCTCAGCAGTGACCAGACCACAGGGGACTGTCAGACTTTGCCACCCCCTGCTCGCAGCCAGACTTCACTCCCATAGGAGTGGGTGATGATTCACACCACATCTCATCCAGCCCTGCAGTCAGAGCACAGAACAACTTGGGTTGGAAGAGATCTCTGGAAGTCTTCAGTGAAGTTTCCTACTTAAAACAAGTCTTGACTTGTTAGATCAGGTTGCTCAGGGCTTGGCCCAGTTTAAGTGTGTATTTGAGTATCTCCAGCGATGCCTGTCTGGGCAGCCCCTGCTCAGGGTTCGTGTTGTGGGGAACCAGCTCAGTTCCCCCGGTATGGACATGATCTGTGTTTCTTTCCCAAGTGCCCCTATGGCAAAGCTCTTGTGTGAAAGGGCTTTTGTGCAGGTGTAGTCTCATGGCCTGAGCTTGTGAGGGGTTTTCAGTCTCAATTTTGTGGTCTCCTTACACTGCCATAGCCCTTCCCACAAGCCTGTCCGGACTGTGCCCTGGCTGCTTGCAGACAGGCTTTGTGTTGAGCAGCATTTCAGAGGTTTTCCAAAGGAATGTGTTGTCTGCTGGTTGTGTTTTGCTGTGTTTGGGAAAACATGAAAAAGGCTCGTTTCAAGTATTCCCCAGTGCAGCTGTAATTGTGGTTTTGGCTGGTTTTATCATTTCTCATGGGCTTGGGAGGCCTTTAGCTCTCCATGGCTGGGTCTGCCAAGGGGCCTGGAGCTGGGTTGGCTGGTTTGCTTCCAACAAGACCCTGGAGCTGCTTGTAGGTTTGTCAGGAATGTGTGGATCCCATAGTGTGGGGGTTCCTGGTGCTCAGAGAGAAGGAGGTGTCGAGGTTCAGCGCTGCTGAGGAGTGGTGTGCTGTGATTTATTCACTTGGGATGGAGGCAGGGGTATGTTGTGTTACAGGCTGAGCCAAATGGAGCTGGCACGTCAGCCTCTAAAAACCTGATCCTTTGGCCTCAGACATCCACCTTTCTGACTTCTCCATTAGTTCCCATCCTGCTGCAGGTTACTTCCCCTCTGCAGTGATTATTGCCTTGGAGCTCAGCCTCAGGGGGGCTGCAGTTGCCTCCTGATGTGACTCTCAAATGAGCCAGGTTAGTTAAAATAGCCTGTGAAGGTGGTTTGAGCTAACCCAGTTTTATGCAGCCCAAAGGAGACTAAAACCACTTCAGTCCATCAAGAGAATCATGGTAACAAGATCCTCAGCAGTAGAACTAGAACAGGAATGTGTGGATGGATAGTTTTCCAGGGCCCTAAAAATTAATTCTGCATGCTGTCTTAGTGTGATATGTGAAATGGATATTAAATTCTTTAAAATTTCACTTTGAAGTAATTCAAACTTTTAAACAGAAAACTTCCCGATTTCCTAATTTGAAGTCAGCCTTTCACCAGCAATTCAGAGGTGATTTATAACTTTGCTTCACTGTTGGAAACATGAAATGATAAATTAATGAAGGAAGTTGAAAAGTTACAAAGGAAAATTTGAATGCTTACATGGAAAAACTACTACAGCTGTGATGAAAACTCAGTGAATCTTGGTGATTAGTTCAGATTAGTAAAAAGTACTGCCTGCTATGCAGGAGAAAAATCTTTAAATTAATAAATGACATTTATGTCCAATTTGGCCACAGATGAACAAGTATGTTCAAAGTAGGATTAGATAAGTTGACTTTGGGCATGTATAAAGACGAATGGCATAAAGAGTAGCCAGAGTTCAACTTAGTGTGGTTGTAAGAACAAAAACACACATGAATCTGATTTAGGAAAGGCTGTATTTCTTAAAATAGCAATATGATTTAGCAGAGATAAAGAGAAGTTATATGTAAATTAATCTGGATTATAGCCCTGTGAGGCAGACTGATTTCAAAGTTCTACAGAAAGCAAATAATTCCAAACTCTCTTGTTTTGGTTATTTCCAGATGGTAGCTGCTTGTAGATTTTACAGATGGCTACTGAAGTTAAGTGTTTTAATATGCTGGAGACTTGTCACGAGGCTGCTTGTTCCCAATTCAAGGGTTTATTTTTGCCAGTGTAACCAAAAGCAGGAGGGAATTGTCGGAAGTCTCACACAGATTTTTGTAATATCTCTTTGATGAGACTTGCAAGCCTGAGAGGCTCAGCTCGGTGGTGCACTGTATTTCACTTTTTACTGCTTTTTCTAAGGGCAGATCTTAAAAATTGGCAAGCAAAATATTCCTCGAGTCTTGTAGTACTGAGGTGGCTTCCTGTCCCTAAGCCCCACTCTTATTTTTTGGTTCATCATGACAGCATTAGAACTTGGCATAAATGTTTGTAGAGATTTTTCACTGGAGCTCCTGAGTCATTTCAGTGAAGTCATGGCTGATGGAAAAACACCAGCTCTCCTCACATGGGCGTGTCCAGACACAAAACTTGCTGTGAATTTGAGGAAACAGATCAAGGTCTCTCAGATCTCTCCCTAAAACGTATTCTCTTGTTTAATGTTTTTGCTATGGATTATGCTTGATGTATAGATGCATAAAAGAGCTTAAAAATTGGTTGATGCTCCCAGCAGCAGTGCCAGACTGTAGATGCTTTCATTTCCCTTCTCTCAGCTTTTCCATGGAAAATTTCTTAGATAGACATCACGACACTGTAATCTGCACAGAGCAGAGAGCTGGGATCAGCACTGAGGAAGTCTGTGTGTGTAAGAGTGAATTTCTGAGTAAATTTAGAAGCAAGTTGAGTGCTATGGAAACGCTTCTGGGGCAGGTTCTTCAGGGATGGATTGTCCAAGCATGCTTGGTGCAGTCATTGTGCAGCCATCTGCAACTGCACTGGCACACTTCAGCACCAAAATACATTTACATTGGAAGAAATTCTGGTTTTAAAATGTCCACAGTTAAAATTAGAGGGGTTCTTTTCCCTTCTTACCACCTTGTCAAGTGAGGAGGACTTGCCATGTCAAGAGGGCACAGTGTGCCTGTCACAGCTGGGTCTCACAGGGTCTCACTGATCAGAGCAAATTAACTTTCCCTACCTGTTGTAACTGCTGCAGGAGAGAAAGTTATAAGGAATCTTTGTCAGATTATCCCTGTGGGTAGAGCATTCCTCGTTTCTCATGAAAAAGAGAATTGTCCCAAAAACATTTGAGGTCTCACTATTTGTGGAAAGGAAGTTTGTATAAGTAAGACTTAAGTTTTCCTGTGCAGGGTGAGTAAAAGAATGGCATGAATTCAAAAGTGCTGTAGTGATGAGTGTTATTAAAAAAACCAGATATGTGTTTAACTGGTAGGGGAAAACTAGAAAATGGGATGTGTAAGTACATGCTCAGATGTATCAGATGAGGGTGTTCTGATGCCTTCTAGGGCTATAATTGCAAAATCTCCTGACATGACTGGGTGCTGCTCTGTGTCAACCCTATGAAATATGTCTACTGTTTGGGTTTTTTTATGCCTTTGACCAGGAGGTTGTCCTGCCTGATTTGCAGAGGTGCCCTGAAATCCAAATTACACTCTGCCTGTACACTGTTGCTTATTACAAAAAGTGAGGATGTTATTCTTTCACAGCAGCTGCAGGGTCACACACTGCACATACCCAAACTGGCATTCAGTGAGACCACCCAGTAGTTAATACTTCACAAATTACAGTATCATTGGTAATTCAGAGTAAAACACAGGGAAGTACAATGCACATTCATTGGTTTACAGTATTTCAAGTCTGTACATTCTGACTCTTTTTGGACTGTACATACTAGCTTTAGAAAAGGCAGATGGAAAGAAAGGTAAAAAGCTGTCCCTGATGTGTTTATCAAAGCAGGGTAGAAGTAAACTCGTGGTACTTTGTGTGTGCTGAACTATATTCAGAATAAATATCTGTTGAAGTCAGTAATACCAGATCCTTATTCTTTAACATTTTTCGAAAGTATAGAACAATAGTAAACAACTATTAATAATTCCTTTTGTTTAATTTCCTTTGTAGGTATTGTTTTAGTGGCCATAAATCCTTATGAACAGCTGCCTATCTATGGCGAAGATATCATCAATGCCTACAGTGGCCAAAATATGGGGGATATGGATCCACATATCTTTGCAGTGGCTGAAGAAGCATACAAGCAGATGGCCAGGTTTGTAGACCAGAGTCTTGAAGTTGTTTTTCTGAAAGGAATAAAACAAAGTTTCTGGTTGATGCTCTTCTCTTTAATTTATAGCTTCTGAAATATTTTGTAATAACTGTCTTTTATCTGGTGTTTTAGTAGATTTCACAAGGGGAAAAGTTGCCTAAGTTAGTGAACAGCAAAGCTTTATAAATGCTGTGGAGATCATGTCCACTGACACTTAGCAGGAATTACCATAGATCTTGTCAGTATTTAGGTCTAAAATTAGCCCTGTGCTATATGATATGATTGTGGTTTTAAAATTTGACCAGCAAAATAAGGAGATACTTTTTAATGAATTTAATGGATTATTAAAGAGAAAATAAAAGAAAATATTAAAGAGAAGCTAGGTTCTTAGCTGTTTTGTGTTTGTGTGTGATACTGACAAGAGAAGAGAAATCACTGAGCTTAGGAGTGCTATTATAGGCTCCTGGTCATGTCAGTAATGTCCCAGCTACGTAATCTGCCTGTGGCTGTTGTTGACTGGAATTAAGAGGGAGCAGAGGGATGATTGCAAAGAGTGCCTGAGAACTGAGTCTCTAAGGACACTGCCACAGCTGTGCAGGAAATCCTCATTTTGTTAGATGTTGCATCAAAATGAACTTGTCACCCAGGGGTAGTGGTTATCAGAAACTTCTTCCCCTTTGCCCCAAGAGCCTGCAGTTTGGGGAGCTTTTGAAATATTTAGTTTCTAGGATAAAGGTCTTTTGGGCTGCTGTGTGATCTTCGGTTAACAAGATGCTCCCTGGTATCCTCACTGGTTGGCTTCAAGCTGTTGGTTTAGTTTTCCTTGTTGGCAGTACAGCTCACCATCAAATTAATCAAGTGAAACACTGAAAAGTCTCTGGATTATTTGTGATGGCCCTTGAGCTATACTGCAAGTGAGGGAGGCAAGGGGAGAATGGGTTAAAAATTATATAATCTTCATGTTTGAAATCAGCTATCTGTTAATTTAAGAATCTTTATGATAGCTAGAAAAGATGAAATGTTTGTCACATGCACATTTGAATACAGTGATCCACAATACCCAGGTAAAAGATCATTTCAAAATAAAATAGTTCAGTGCAACGTTTCATGACTTAGGGTAATTGCAAAAGAGCCAGTGTTTCAGAAATAACCTCTTCTTGGTTTTACTCCAGCCAGCAGCTCAGTTCTGCACAGCCACTCCCTCCCTCCTGCACTGGGATGTAGAAGAGAAACTCATGGGTTCAGATAAGAACAGGTTCATAATTGAAATAAAGTAAAATAATACAAAATAATTACAACAACAATAATAACAATGAAAAGGAAAGAAAGGAGGAGTAAAACCTAAGAAAAAGAAGTGATGCACAGTAAAATTGCTTGCTGCCCACTGACCAATGCCCAGCCAGCCCCCAAGCAGCCATCAGCTGCTCACAGCCAGCTCCCCCCAGTTCATGTACTGGGCAGGACATTCCTGTGTGTGGAAAATCCCTTGGCCAGTTGGGGTCAGCTGTCCTGGCTGTGCTCCCTCTCAGCTCCTTGTGCACCTGCTCACTGCCAGAGCACGAGAATCTGCAAATCCCTGAGTGCAGGTGAGCGCTGCTCAGCACCAGCCAAGGTGTCACTGTGCTGTCAGCATTATTCTCATAACTCCAAAATGCAGCACTGCACCAGCTGCTAGGAAGAAAATTGCCTCTATTCCAGCTGAAATCAGGACAGCTCTACACCCACACTGTTGAATGGCAGAGATATTTGCCTTACTTCCTTTCTGCTCAGAAAATAGACATATAATCTGGTGTGGAACTACAAAGGCAGAACTGTGTTATAATAGTCACATCTTCATGTCTCTTTCATTGCTGCTGTTTGAAACAGACTTGGTTTTCAAGTCCCTCTAAAACCTGTACAAAATAGATATTTATTAACCTTATTTTATATCTGAGGCTTGGTACAGTGGTCTGAAATTATAGTCAGTGATGGCTGTCATCCTATTAACAATTAAAAAAATTAACAGAATTTTTGTTCTCAGTATTAACCAGTGGAAGTGAGAGGTTGGAGAGGGATCTCTCTCCACTGACCAACTCTAACCCCTGACCTCTTACTGGTGCTGAAACATGAAATTGCTGGATCCCCTGTGTTCTGTGTGCCTGTGCAGTGGAGATGTCTGTCTGGCACCACTGGCATTCTCTGCTCTCGGGCAGACTCAGGGGGCTGAGATTTTGGCTCGAGTTTCCTCTGTGGCTTTTCCTTTTTGTGTTAATTACCTTCTCTTCAGCTCTCACTGCACCCTCTGGCAGTTCTGCTGTCCTGAATAACAACAAACAAGGTGTGGTAGGAGATCCTTTTTGAAACAAATGATGAGAAATTGTATAACTATTGTGATTAGCTTAAATAAACCTTCTGAGTTATTTAAATAATTACTTTATGTGTCTGTTATAAACAATTTGTTATTCTTTTATGACTAACTGACAGTACTTTCATAGTTGCAAACTGAAATTTGGGCACACAATGCAACTGAAAAAAAATTCTCTGCACTGAAGTAACAACTTTATTATTTTAGTTTTTCAATGTTTATTTGCTTTTCTATTTGTTTGGGGTGTTTTGGCTTGTATGTAAGAGCTTGTTCTGTCATTACAATGTACTGATTTTGGTCATTGAGTTTAGTTTTCTATTGCTGCTTACAGTTACCAAATTCCACCCTTTAACTCCTCTGATATTTTTTATACTCTGAACAAATCACCTTTTACTTCTGAATTATGAAGTCAGAGAAGAAGAATTGCAGTTTTACATTTCTGCAGCTGACTATTTAAAAATGAAAATCAGATTGTCTGTGACTGCTGTATTAACATTTTAATAAGTGCATTGTATATTCATGTAGTAGCTAGTCATATGGCATTAATCTGCATTTATGTGTGCAATGGGTGAGATTTATTTTTCTCTTGTTTCTGATCTTTCCTAACTCCATGTTTAAATGATCACTGGCATAATTAGTCATGATGCTCCTATCCTTAAGGCTTCAGTGAGCTCTTCTAAATATTTACTCCTTAGGTCTTCTTGTTAATTTATAATTTAGTGGTTAAGAGTTTGTTCTTTCCAGCTTCATTGCTTCATCTGCTGCAGCTGAGAAACTCCATCAATGTGCATGGTTAACTAAATGATCTCTGGAGCCTTCTTCAGCCAAAGAAAATGCCCCATGGCAGAAATCTGGAAAGCCAATTATTAAATATTTGTGTTATGTTTTCAGAAAAAATACATTGCAAAAATGTTGCCCACTGGAGTGACAGGGATGGAGCTCCCATCTGGCTTGAGCATGAGAAATGATATATAGCAATTGCTTAGGGTTAATTGCAGCACATAAAGATACCTTTGCCTGTGTCATTTCCTGGCCAGTGGGAGCCAGATGATGGGGTAGATGCTGCTGGAAGTGTGGGGCTGTTTGAGCCTCTCTGTTTCCTCTGGCTGCAGCAGTTCTGTCACCAGTGTCCTGTGCAGGGCTCGTGGGAGGGAACAGGGCTGGACTTTACCTATAGCCAGCAGTGCAAGAAGTGCTTACTGTTTACTTGGTAGTCTCTTGTCTTTTTTGGTGCTGGAAAACATGCACAGCTCTTAAGACTAATCTCATTTTGGATTATTCTTTCCTTTTCCCCCTTCTCTTCTCTTCCTTCCTTGTCATCTGTGTCTTCGTACCTTTTCCCTTTTCTCTCTCCATCTCCTGCTGCTCTTCTGCACTTACTGACAGCTTTGTTTCAAACACCTTTCCTCTGCTGTTCCTAAAATAAGCAATGATCTAGTTTTACAACTGCACTTAAACTGTGTTAGGCTTAGGGTTCTGAGTGTTTCCTCCTTACCAGTATTGCTTTGGGTTGTATGAGCCTGCAGACCACAGATGGGAGGGTTTGGAGCAGATTTGTCCTCCCCAGGGGGAAGGGAGCAGGATCATTCAGCTGGGGACATGTCCACGTGGCTTTTGTGCAGAATGCTTTGGTTTGGTTGTGTAGGTACAGCTCTAACAAGCTGTGCTTTGGGAAGAGCTGGGACCTGCACTCACAGGGCTCTCCTCAGCAGTGGCAGTGTGTTGTCTGTGGATAGCTCACTCCATTTGGGTGAATATAGACAGGTTTGGGACTGTTCAAGGCAGATGAGTGACAAAGAAGGAAGAAAATTATTGTTGAAGAGTATATTTTTGTCCCAGAAATACAAACCTCAATGCCAGCATGTGTGTGTTTGCATTTGTTTAACACTGCCATGCATGCCACCTTTGTATTGTCAGTGTTTTCAAATTGTTAATAAAACCCAAGTTCAGTCTTCAGTTTCCCCTCAGTGGTAACTGTGAAAATTGAAGCAAAGCTTCAGTGCCAAACATTTTATTTTTTATTTTCAGTTACAACTTCAGTAGGAATTGTAACTGTCAGCAGGTATGGCTCATTTTCTTTGTAATATTCAATAGAATATTCAATAGAATACTCAATATATTTTTAACACTATGGTTTGCAGAAGGTGAAGTCTTGAAACTGTAGAGAATTGCAATAATGTATGAGAGTTATGATTAACAGTTTCCTGACACTGCTAGGGAAAAATCACTCCTTTACAGGATTCTTTCACCTGCCTAGTGATGGTCTATTAAAGTAATTAAGATAATGTATTTTTTTAACAGCACTTTGTTGCTCTGATTTGTTCCATCCTGTTTCTGGTTGATGGCAGATACAGCAGATTCAATTTAATAAATTAACTTCGAGATTTCTTTCTGATTAATTAGTAAGGTTGTCAAGCATTGCTGAAGTTGAAAGTAACCTCTGCAAACAGAATTGCATTCTGATAAGATCCATATAAAACTTAATGAATACCTGTATGGAAAACAAGAGTGTTTAAAGCATCAATTTCCAAAGTTTTGCTTTTTCTGTTTGGACAAAGTGTAGTGATTTATTTTGTGGTACTGTGTAGTCTTTTCATTCAATTACCTTTAATAAGCAGGCTGCCTCTCTGTTTTGTCAGCTTTTCTGTGTGTTTCTGATGGCTTTCACCTACAGGAAGATATTTTTCTATCACTTTTTGTTCAAAAGTAAGCTTGGTGAGCTGTTGAGTAGGTGTTTTGAAAGCATCTTTACTGACAGTCTCCAGTTATCCCAAGCATCCCAAGATGATGTCCTCTTATAAAAATGCACATTTGCTCAGCTGCTGCTTTGCTTCTGAGCATCTGATAAATGGATACTGGGTTTTCCCCTGGCAGAAGCAATGACAGGGATGATTAACAACCTGTCACAGATCTGCATCCAGTAATGGAATGAGAGCCTGCTGTGGTGGGTGCTGGACAAACATACAGCGGCCTTCCTCCACTTTTGGCCTTGACATAGGACTTCTTGAGTTAAAGATCTGCCTTGAAAAGAGATGGTATTTCTGGGACCCTGTTGTTAGAATGCAAAGGGGAAAATCTGCCTTCCTGATGAGATGATTTTGGAGTAGTCTCTGACACTTGGACCCTGACTTTTTATGATGTTACAGGTCCAAGATGGCAAAATCAACTTGATACAACGTAAGGGACTACTTGTCCAAGCAGCTTGATGGTTTTAGGCAACAAAAGGGTTAAGTGTGGTTGTAGCTGGAAGCTGGAGTTCATGTGAGGTGTCCTGCTGGTAGCTAAGCAATGAGCTTTCCTAAACTGTTGCAGGAGTGACCTCTGACTAATCCCTGGATAAATCAGTTGCATAGTGCTGGCTCATCTTTGTGCTCCTCTGGAGTGCAATCTGTCATGGGTTTGTAGCATGTGCTGACCTCAGTTTTCTTCATTTGTATATGGGAGATGTTACTGACAATTCATTATCTTTTCACCTTTTGACATTTTTACAGTCAAGAGCTGTATTTCCTGGATGTAATTATAATGGCAAGTGATGCATTTTGTTAATTAAAAAAAAAAAAAAAGTACATCTTCTGGTTGTGAGAGTGTTGCAGAATGCTTCTTTTGAGATGTTGTTGAAGAGAAACAAAGATTCTTAAGAACTTGAGCTGTTTTGGAGTGGTTGAGTTTGCAGCTGGAACAGACTCAAGAGAATTCAGGTTGTAAATGATATTATTTTATCTTTGCACGTTCAGTGAGCAGATGCCAAAGTACTTTACTTTGGGAGAGAGGAGAGATAAACATCATTACTTCCATTGTATGAGTTGAAGCAGACATGGGGATTGGGAGGGCAGCTTTGGGGAGTTCACCAAGGTGGCAAAAGCAGGGTGTTGAGCCCCTGAATCAGAAGTCCTGGTCCTGTGTCTGGTGACTTGATGACACCAGCTTGACAATAAAATCTGTGAGAAGTACATAACTGATAGTGCAGTTCAGTTCAGTGCTCTCAGTGTACAAAAATGAGCAAATGAGCTGCATTTTTCATCCCCTCCTTTCCTGCAGCATTAAGGGGTCTCTGTACCAGGTAACATGTATTGTTAATAACATTTGCTGTCAATGAAGGTTTCATGTGTTGCAGGCACTTGACAAGCCTCACCAAAGCCTGTCTCCTCTAGTACTGGAGTCTGAATTTCTGCTTGTGTAGAAGACAAGGAGAAGGTGGTGTGTTGTGGCCAGGCCTGCATCAGCACAGAGTTGGTTGCAGGCACTGAGTTTCCTGTTCCCTGCCCTGTGCTCACAACATCCTCTTTTCTCCAGCAGCTGAAGATATCAATGAGAAATGCTGTTAGGCTTAAAAGAAAACAAGTTAAACTGGAAATATATTTAGAAATAAGATTAAAGAACATTGTTTACTGCACTGATGTTTCATGCTTATTAAAAGTGAACGCTTTTTACGAAGAATTAATTTAGTGCTTAGTCAGGAGCGATTGTTATGACTCAAGGTTGCAGCTGAAGAATTCTCTGAATTGTTAATATGGGGTGTCTGTGAAGACTGGGATGTGTCAGGCCAGAGCATGTTAGATCCAGGCAGTCAGAATAAACCAGTGGATACAGCCTGTGAAAGTGGAACAGACAGAAATGTGGCTGCTGTTCTGTGCTTGCTTCTGGGACAAAGCACTTGTAACTCACTTTTGTGTTCTTCTGCTGTTTGCCCACAGTATTGCTACAGAACGGTTCAGAGCACTTCAGGTGCTGATAATCATCCTTGGCACTTACGTAGCACTTTGCACATTTTGGGTGTTTTAGAGACATTACCTTGTTAATCCACACACCAGCCCTTTGAGGGTGGAAAAAATGAATTATCTGTGTCAGGCTGCACCTTTTGGGATGTGCCAATACCAGTGGATTCGGAGGCTTTGGCACTGGGAGCGTCGCGGTGACGCGGCTCCACAGGGAAAGGAGGAAAGTGCCCTCTGTTCAAACAGCACTGCAAGAGGGAAACTTGGAAAATGAAGGGTGGTAGGGGTGAAGGTAGAGCACTTACCAAGTCTGCCTGGTAGCAGTGAGTGAGCTCAGCAGCTGCAGAGAAAATGGCAAGGTGTGTTTGTGCAGTGTGGCTTGGAAGCAGTAAGAGGATAGAGCAGGGGAGCTTTCCTATTTTAAGGAGACCACTAGCCAAATCCAGAGACAGGGGATAACAAAAATTATTTTAGGCTGTGAAAAACTTTGTGATTAAAATAGTTTATTTGGAAGGTTGATGAAGGGCAAGATGCTGCCTCCTGCCCCAGTGTGAGAGGTGCCAAGAAGGCAGCCCGGAGCTGGATGCTGCTGCTGTTTTCCATCAGCCCAAGAGCATTAGAAAACTGCTGAATGAATTCTTGTTTATTTATTTATTTATTGAACAGTTAAATTACTTCTGTTTGAAAAGCAAATCCTGGGTTTGTAGAGTTGCCAGGTTTTAAAATGGCTTCTAGCAGATGCTGCCTGCCCTGGGCTGAGTTTCAAAGGCTTTTGCACTGAAGGAGTGCAGCTGAGCATGCACAGCCTTGTTTGCTGCCACACAACACTGCCCTTAGGCAGGTTGAAGCTAAATATATTGCATTGACTCGTGTTAAACCTCCCAGCACTGGTGGGTTTTACAGCTGCCTTTTATTTTAAGATAAGTGGAGAAGTAATTTTGGTCTTCTAGAAAAACAAGTGACTGTAACAGTGGGAGCATCACAGAAAAATGGAGCACAGCTGCCCCAAAAATGAACCTGGGACCTACTGAGACAGGGGACTGAGAGGGCAGGTCTTGAGGAGAGCACAGGCTGCTCAGTTTGCAAGAAAAAGCTAAATCCTTGTATCACTCCAAAACCACATTTTGTGCTGAAAAGAGAGGAATGTCCTGTAAAAAAAAAAAAAGTTGCTATGTTTTGGTTTCAAGTTTACAATCACTGTTTATTTCAGCGTTTACTAAAATCAGATATATTTAGTGAGCCTTCAGATGAGTTGTGCAAAACCTTATTTATCTTACACCATGGATTTGTCTTTCTGATACTTTATTCTTCTGTCTCCATTTTGTTAGCTGTGCATCCTCTTTCCTTTGGGAGATGCCAGTCCCCTGGAGCCAGGGCTACCTTTAGCCTGCAGGGGCTGGCCCTGTGTCTGGGAAGGTCCTTCCCAAATCTCTTAAGGAGTTAATCAAGCTGCTTTCTCTGCAGCTCACAAAACATTCAGTACTGCAGAGAACTCTTGGCTGTATATTGATACCTGATGAATTCTGATGGGTTTCACAAGAAAGGGGTTCAAAATTTTTTCTGTGGATAATATTCCAAGACTGAATGAGCGGTTTGGAATATGTGGAGCATTAGATGTATTTTTCTGTTTGGAATAGGTGGAGTATTAGATGTATTTTTTTGTTCTTTGATTCCATGATTCTTATAACAGCAGTACTTCCAGGTTATTTGGGAACATCAGTAAAGCAGTTATAGTGATATTTAACACTTTCATGCTGATTTAAATGCAGTGTATAAACTTCATTTGTTTTGGCTTTGTTACCAGTGCCTCATGGTGAGGGAAATGATCATTATTAAACAGATTTATTTAGTCATGCTGTCAAAGATCTGTGGATGTTCTGACTGTAGATACTTCAGGTTATTTTGGTCATGTGCTGACCCAGATATGCAGTGGGGATACTGAGAGATTGATTGCAAAAATAGGGTGTTTACTTTGGTCAGTTTTGTTTATAATGCTGGAGACACTAAATCATGTCAGCTGCATATATGTGTATGTATCCTTGAGAGGTTTGGAAATCTGCTTTAAGGTGTAGAACATGAAACATAGCTTAAACTAAGTTTTTTTGATCCTTAATTAATCCTGTGTCTCTCAGAGAAGCTGCAGCTGATGAAAGAACATCAAGATTTCAAAACTGCCAGCATTTCAGAATGACTCCTATCTGACCTTTCAGCAATGTCATTAGTTTTGAAGTTATTTTCTTGGGTTGGATTTCCTGCTGCCATAATTCATCTGTAGGATGGCAAAGCACTAAGTTCCTTTTCTGTCTTTGATGGCATGACGCACGTTGATGTTCGTGGTACTTATGTGTGTGCTGAGAACAGGATCTCTCCCAAATGTTCCCTGAGTCACAGGTTCCTTCCCTGGGAGTTTGTCAGGTACTTTGATCATAGAAAATTCACTGTTTTGAGAATGTGAAGCAATTTCAGGCTTACAAGTCTATCTTATCACCACAGAACTGCAGTAGAAGAACCAGTGAGATAAAGAAGACCAAACTGTCACTGCTAGATTAAATAAAAACTATTTCTTCTGTACTTGCATTGAAGCAGTAGGGGATTTTAATATTTGAAGATCCCAGGATCAGGTCTTCAGCAACAGTTTGTGCTGTTTTGAGTTAAATGAAGATGAGATGGTCATATACAATGGGGTTGATGCACTTACCCATAACTTAAATCAGGAAAAGAATAAAGCAATAGCAACTCCACAAAGGGAAGAAAAAAAGGGGAAAAAAGAGAAAAGCTAGTAGATTTAATTAATTAACATTTTAACACTGAGGCAGGGAGGGGAGTGGTGAGGCAGTCCTGGAAGTGGTGGCCTTCAAACCACCCTGACAAGAAGCTTCCTTAAAAATATCAGCACCTTGGCAATGTTCTCAAGGTTAACAAACACAGACAATTTAGGATCAAAGGCAAACTAAGTACTAATGTTCTTCTCATCAAATTGCCCTGTTATTTGCTTTCTTCATTATATATTAAGGATATTGCACTCTGATCTTTTCTGCCAGTCTCATCTGTGTTATGACATGGAGACAATTCAACTTTGAAGTAGCTCATCACAGGCAAGCTTTTCAAAGTCCACATCAGAATCTTTTCAAATCACCTATTGATGATACAGTTTTTCCAGGGAGAGATGCTGGTAGCTGGGGTAGGAATGGATTGATAGGAATATTGAGGTTGATGTCAATAATTTCAGTATTCCTTTTGTTGTCAGTAATTCTATATTCCTTTTGTTTGTTTTCCCAAGTTGATGTTTGTGGAGGGGTGTGCTTATGTACATTTATTTAACATTATGTGCTGTGGAGTCATGAGTCTGAAAGCCAAGATCAAGTGATACATCTGATGCATCAGTCATAGGAAGCAAAAAAAGTACAAAAAAAAATGTGCTTTGATGATTCAATTGAATAGCTTTGGGCTTCTTTAATCCTCTCTGAAATGCTTATTGATAGAGAGGTCTAACTTTTAGTGTTCCTGCTTCAGAGAGAGATTTTCAGTTGGTGCAGAGGGAGAAGGTAAACAAAGATCTCTGTAAGGATTTTTCTCTCTGTATACAGTCTTGATTATCCTGATCTGTTTGGACAGTTTGCTGTGGAAGTGATGACTTTGATGCAGTAAGCTGTTTTGGTTTTTGTGGGAAGCAGCTTAAGTGCATGCAGTGATCTTGAATGAAAATTGTTTGAAAATTGACAACTTTGCCTTTAATATTAGCGGCTTTGATGTTTCAATTATTGCACTTGGTTTCTCTTTTTTTGCAAGGTGATGTCTTTAAAACCACTTGCTGGTTGCTTGTGCATTGTCATTTCATTCATAATCTGCCAAATCCTTTTCTGTATGTAAGATAACTCAAGACAGCTTGCAGCACTCTTGTGCTTCCTCAATGCTGAACCTTCTTTGAGCAGAAACTATCTTCAGTGTTAAATTTTGCAACATTTATTCAAAGCATAAGGCGCCCCTGTTGCTATGTAGGCTGTAATCTCAAGATTCCAGGAACAAGGTAAGACTACATCTTTTCAGTTTTGGCTCTCTGACAGTGAGTTTCCTCATAAACATACTGCCTGTCAACAAAATTTTGTAGATAAAGTAAAATTATCTTTAAAAATTACCAGCCTATGCAGAAATCTGTTTCTGCATTATTTTTTGTGATAGAGAACACTTTAAATTACCAGTTAGGTGTTCTGAAGTGTGTCCTCATTCTTGTATTTATCAAGAAACAGCTGTTGCCTTCACATGATTCCCAAAGTATAGGTCTGAGACAATTTATATAGAAGATTTTTGAACCAAATCCTCTGCTACAGCAAGCAATCTCAGCCTATCATTTCACATCTCAGCTTGTGAAGTGTCTGGGCCTGTCAATTTAAAATGGCACTTTTAATGTAGCTTTGTCATTCCTTTATTCTTCTGCTGTTCAGAAACAGCAAAAGCTGAATGTGAGCCTGACTGATGCCTGAACATAACATGGTGTTTCCATGAGTGCTAAATTGCTCCCAGTCAAACTGTTTCAGTCTTATCTTTTCAAGATAATTTGGCTTAATATTGCATCACAGTGATGTAGTTCTGTGTGCTAGGATCTGATTGCTATCTGCCTTTGGGGGAAAGAGGACTCCTCCACCTCTCATCTCCCAGATTGCTTTTCCTCATTTCTGTTTGCAAAAGCATAATTAAAATGTTCCCTCCATTCAGAAGTAATTTTTAAATCATCTACTCACACGTTTTAGTCAGAGAAAAAACTGCAGGAAGATGAAGTATTGCGTGAAATGTGGTCTCTGGCTGCAAAGTGGTGTCACACATGAAGCTGTTGCCCTACTTACTTGTTTCATTGGCTGAATGTTTTAGTTACAGCTTTTATTTTTCTGACTAGGGACATGTTAAGTACTCAAAATATCGGGTCAAAGGTCAGGGGCTAATGACTTAACTAAAAATAACCCTAAAGGTGTAATATGTATCTGAGAAATGACTTGGGGAGTGTCACTTTTGTTTTCTGGGGATTTTTTCCTTTGTTTTGATCTTTTAAATTTTGTTTCATTTTTAACACAGCCTGATCATGAAAATTTCATTTGACATAAACAGAGACTATTCTTCAGACCACTGGTTATACCAAATCATAAAAAATAATATATTTCATACATCATCCAAGGGGCTTTGATGCTTGTTAACTTGTTATTTTTCTTTTTAATGTGGTGTTTTGTTTCTTTAAAGTTTTATGTTGTTAAGAACTTTCTGCTGAGCTGGCAGAGCTGCCTGGCAGGACCACTCCACCCTCCTCCAAGACTAAACATCTCTCAGCCTGTGGTAGGATGTCCATAGGCCATGTCTTCCCTGGGGCTGTGGCAGGAAGAGCTCATCCCCTGTCTCTGTTTGGGTTTGTTTTACACTCTCCTTTCTCCTTCAAATGCCCAGCGTGATCTCGGGCATTTAGTTGTGTTTTCCTTTCTCTCTGCCAAAAAGCACAAAGAATAATATGCTAGAGGATGGCCACTGCAGTGTGTTAAAGCAAAACAATGGATTAATGTACTGGTGAGGACAAGAGCGGCCCTGAGCGTGGATGGAGCTCTGGCAAGAGGGCTCTGCTGCAGGCAGTGAGGGAGCCCTTTGTTTGTCATCATGGCTGGGGCTGCTGCAGACACAGAAAGTCACTGCAGAAGGGACAGCAGCGATGCTTTCAGCTCACACAGAGCCAACCCTCTCTTCTCCAGGCCAATGTATGCAATGCATATGTGTGTATGTACTTTCACAGGAATATAATAATGGATCCCTTATTCCTGAGCACATGAGTGTGTGCTAAGGAGAAGAGTAGTCTTCATATCTTATGACATGGGGGAAAGAAACTCTGGCTAATTAGCAACAGTATTAAAGAAAAATTATTTTAAACTCATTTTTTTATTATTGTTTTTGCAAAAGTGGAACTCCTGAAAAGAGACTAAGGTCTGCAAAACCGGTGTGTATTTTTCATGCTCCCACATGTGTCCTTCAGGAATGTGACAGTTAGAATGAGACACCTTTATTTCCATGTCCTTTCTTGGCAAAAGTGCTTGTTTTTTATTGACAGTTCTGTCAGAAGTCTGTTTTGTCAGAAGTCTGAGTGAGTCTTGTGTTCCTTGGTTTTCTGAAACCTTTTTGTACCTTGGGATCTAAAAAGTCGTAACCATCAGAGAATCCACTTCATAGACTTGAGCTTCCTCAGTCTTCGTGTATTTAATGATATTTATTACATGAAACAGCTGGTGATCTACAAATGAAGAGCTTGTTATGTTGTTGCCTATCTCCTGTATTAGGCAGTCCCTGAAATAAGACCAGAAGTTTCATATTTTAGAATGGCATGGGATTTTCTTTTTTCTATTTGAAAGGATACAGGAAGAAAAATGAGAGAATGGTGCCAGTCCTATGAAGAAATGGTTGGTTTTGACTCACTGCAGGAGCTGTCTGTGGGGGAGGAAAATTGTTTGTTACCGGTTGTCCCAGTTAGCAGTGGATTTTAGGCATTTACTTGGATTTCTCCTGCATCCTGCTGCTGCTCTGTTTGAGCTGGAGGATCCATAACTCCTGCAGCTTCCTGAGCCACAGGCTCTCTCCCACACACCTCTGTCTACCACGAGTGAACTCTGTGAGGGGGAATGGGGAAGAAACAAGAGTGTTTCTTCTTCATTTTCCAGCTGGAAATCTTCAAAGTTACTGCAAGCTGTCCCAGGCACACAGACCTCCCTCAGGGTCCTGCAGAGGCTGGATGGCCACTGGCACATGAGGCCTCATCCAAGGGAGGGATGAGACTTGTGGCCAGGGCTGGCATCTCTGGCAGCTGGGTTTGTGACCTGGGCTGCACATGGTGGGTTATCAGCTGAAGAGTTCTGCTGTCCCACAGCTCTCCCACTGAGGCTGACAGCTTGGCGTGTATGAATGTGGGAACTGTGCTCTAGTCATTCGCACCTATTGCATGTGTTACATGCAAGTTGAGAACATAAAATTAGGTTGCTTTGATCTTCTTAACACTTTGCTATTAAATTTAAAGCAGCACTCAGCCATTCCAAGTAAATCCTTTTTACCAAAATGTGGAAAATCTGCCTCAACTGGTACCTTAATTTGGTAGACAAATACTGCCTTGGCTGTCCCAGGGATGAGTGACTGAACTCCTTCAGCCTGTGGCTTTGAGAGCAGCACAAAGTGGATGCTGGACCTGTGCTCTTATCTGAGGGCTTGGCATTGTTTTTGAAGATAAGTAGTACCTTGAGAATTGCAGCAGGGCCTGTGAATAGTTGTTACCCAGAGCCTGTGCCCACAGGTGATTAACTGGGCCTAACTCCTCAGTTATTGTGGGGTCTTGTCCAGTTTATAGGGCCCTCATACCTGATGGGACTTGAATTGGCTTGAGTTGACAGAATAGGTCAGTTGACGTGGATGGAGCACTCCCTTGGAGAGAACAGTACTAACAGAGTCAGTAGTTCCATCAAAGACCACAGGAAACCAGTGGAAGACCAAATGGATTTGATGAGAATGGTGTTTTAACTCCAGGGTGGGAGATAGAGATGGTCACCATTCTTCTGGCAGGTGGGAAGGCCTGGCCAGGCACCCGAGGTATCTGAGGTACCTCTGAGGTTATCACAAGCATTGACATTGTCCTGGGAGAGAGGGAGGAGGAGGAGGAGGAGGAGGAGCTCTTGCCTCTGGGGCTATGGTGCATTAGAGGCCATGCTGAGGGACATGCACACAATCCTGTTTCCATTTGGGATTGGTAGTATGTTGGGATACCAATGGGCTCATAAGCATGACACATAACACCAATTTGAGACAAAATCACCAATTTTTAACTGAGGTGGGCAGGCCAAACACAGAAAAGGAACACATGTAATTTATACATGTTTGATAAATAGCTACATTATTTCATCAGCAGGGCTTTTTTTATCATCCCAGAAGCAGAATCCAGATCTTCTGCCAGGCCTTTAGGCTACAGAAACCATAGGTAGTTTTTCCATGCATATGTCTTTGATTTCCCTGCACAGCATTTCCTGATGCCATTGGCAGGCCTGCAGACTGTCACTGTGCTGCCTGAGCATGGAGGTGCCTGAAGTGTCATTCACAGCTCCTGTGCTGTGAGGACAGCCTGGTCTGTACCTTGCCTGTGCTCCCTGTGTTCCAGCCCCAGCTGCATAAAGCTTTGAGGGAAAGTTTTATTCCTCCTTTTGCCTTTTTTCATGTTAGTGTGTAAAAGAGAATTAAGCTTACCTAACTCATAGGAGTACTTAAAAATATATTTTAACTTCATTTGCTTTGAAAATGTAAAAGCTTTATAAAGCACATATGGTCTTTATTTTAAAAGTTTTGCGCTCTATTGATGTTAATTTCTGTGTTATTTTGTAGTGTGTTGTTTACTCATATAATTTGGTTTATGCTCAGAGTTCTCTTTGAGTTGAGATAAAACTGTTTTAGGAGCAAATGGAAATTATTCTTTTTTACAAGAGAAGAATTTTTTTCACAACAAAAGAACTGTCTTCACTCCAGAGCTGCTATCTGTGTCCTGAACAGCCATGCTTGAATTTTTCAGATTCAGAACAATTTTGGGATAAGCTGGTGATTAGAACAGAGGGACCAAAGGTTTCTGTGGCTGACTCAGCTGTTGATTTCTCCCTCTGTAAGATGGCATTCATGATCTTTACTAATGACCACTGATAATTTAGTGGAGCACTGTATCACAGACTCTGTATAGATGTAGCTGCAGAAGTATGTAGTGAATAGCAGTAACAGATCCTTTGCCATAGCCAGGTTCTCTAGAGCAGCTCTGCTGGCTGGCTGGGCTGTCACAGCTCATCCTGTCCATCCTGGAGGAGCATCCTGCTGGCAGGCAGTCCAGCCAGCCTGTCAGGAGCTCGGGAACTAACTGCCTTGTGTCTGCCACCTGCACTTACCTGATGCTGTACTGCTAACATTTATGGTGGAGGGCTTGTTGCCAAGCTGTGGACAGAAAATAAGTGTCCTTGAGAGAACAGCTGGGAATTCACGTGTGTTTGTGTTTCAGAGATGAGCGAAATCAGTCAATCATTGTCAGTGGGGAATCTGGAGCTGGGAAGACTGTCTCTGCCAAGTATGCCATGAGGTACTTTGCCACGGTCAGTGGATCTGCCAGTGAAGCCAATGTTGAGGAGAAGGTCTTGGCCTCCAACCCCATCATGGAGGTAAGAGAGCTACTGCACCAAACCCCACCCTTCAGCTTCAGTTATTACTGGGACAAACATAAGCATTAAACAGAGAGAGCAATCCATACTTCTTAAGAACATATATAAATATGCAGTAAAGTTTTGCGTTTAACACATCTACAAGGAGTTGCTTTAGATGTCATTTTTGTAACATTTATGAAAGACTGAGAGAAGATGGGAGGTAATGTTTCAATATTGTTATTGTATTTCACATAAAGTTATTTTTATGTGAATACTGCTTAAAGTCTCTTCAGCTTTGTTACTGGTAGTTCCCAGACTGCTGGCCAAATGCAGTCAGACAAGACTGGTTTTGTGTGTGTATCCAAAGCTGTTGGTCTTACCCACCAAATATGTACAATGCACAGTGGGGGCCAGTAGGTTGTGTGTTCTAAAAGGAAGTAAAGCAAATGTTAAATTTTAGGAAATAATATTAGAAAAGAGAGACTGAGAAAACAGTTACGTGAGATGCACACAGTTTCTATCAGAGGAAAAAAACATAATTTTGCTATAATTATCTCAGACTCATGTTTCGGCTCTGGAAATTGTTGTACCCAACTGTAGTCAAGTCCAAAAGCCATTAGCTTTGGAGGGCAGGTGCTGGCAGTAGCCTTTGAGAGGACATGTACAATTCCTCCTGCTTCAGGGTCTCTGTTCTCTGGGAAGCTCAGGAGACACTAATTCTGATGTCACAGCCAAGCAGAAAAGATTTTGTAGACGTGTCTGAATTGTTTCTCATGTCTTTGCCTACATATGTAGATTCAAGTTGTGGCTGAAGCTAAGGAACTATGTGAAGAAATAATTCATCAGAGAGAATGTCTTGGGGGAATTTCTGGAGAAATCTGTAGGCACACACATACTCATGCCTATCTATGAACAGCCAAGGAAAATGCTTTAGGAGCACTGATGCCTTGGTAAATGGTGGGCATCTCTCTGCAGTAGTGTGAAAGATCATGAGTAAATAGAATGCATGCAGTGAAATGTGAAATGCTGCCATGGTTTTTTTTTCTCAGGTACTTAAAAAAATAACTGTGTTTTATTCCTCCTTTCCTCCCGGCATGAGGAGTTCATGATACTCAAAACTATAGCTGCCCCATCCCAGTTGTGTGTGTCTGTCACAAGGTAATTGTGCCTGGTTTGTGGTGCTGTGTGGTGTTTGGAAATTTCTGCAGTGGGATAAAACAAGCTGTGCTGTGCTGGGCAGTGACTCGTGCAATGTCCAGCCACGGGAGGAAGCCAAGGAGCTGAGCCTTGCCTGGAGCTGCAGCTGTCCCTGGGGCTGGGCCCTGTGCCCTGGGAGCAGTGGTGGCTGTGCAGGTGGGAGCTGAGCCCAGAGAACACCTTGTGCTGCCCCGGTGCTCTCAGGAGGTGCCACACCCCGGCCAGGGCCACACTGGCATCCCGTGTGGGGCTGATGGGGGCTGAGTCCCCTCCTGCCCTGTCCTGTCCTGCCCTGTCCTGCCCTGTCCTGCCCTGTCCTGTCCTGTCCTGCCCTGTCCTGCCCTGCCCTGCCCTGTCCTGTCCTGCCCTGTCCTGCCCTGTCCTGCCCTGTCCTGCCCTGTCCTGCCCTGTCCTGCCCTGCCCTGTCCTGCCCTGTCCTGCCCTGTCCTGTCCTGCCTTGTCCTGCCTTGTCCTGCC
>NC_031779.1:8176588-8296635 GCF_001522545.3 Parus major
CCTGTCCTGCTGCCAGGTGTCCTCTCCATCAGGCTGCCAGTGAGAGCTCAGGTGAGTGGCTCTGCAGGACAGGGCTGTGCTGTGTGTTTGCTGGGTGACAGACAAACTCTGCACCACTCATTCTGTTTGGTCCTGAGGCCTAAAGCAAACATCCTGCTCTCAGCCCTTGGGCCCCATCTCCCAGGCAGTGGCCATCAGCTCAACACTAATTATCTGAATTCATTTCCAAAAGCAAGGAAGTTGAAATTGAGGACTTAGAGAGAGCTTCCCATCTATACCTTTTTTCCATTCACTAAAAATCAGTGATGGTGCTTTATTTTTATTTTCTAGGGATAACAATTTTGTGAACATGGGTGTATCTAAATATATATTTCAGATGCTTTAAAGATTATTGTAATTGGATGGAAGTTGTCTTTTTAACTTCCAACACTTGAACTTTAAATTAGAGTGAGTGCTGTAAAATTTGATGTTGAGACAGACGCTTATGATAGCATAATTAATGTTTTGAATTCTTCAGTTGATAAATCAGTAGAAACACAAATTAACCCATATATTTTATGAAGAAAATGAGTACTTCATTTGAGAAACTGGAAACTCCTCATTTGCTAAGCTGACTGTAAAATCTTATGAGCAGAAGCTCATTTTATTTTTAAATTTCTATTTGGACAACTTAAACAGTATTTTATGAGCTACCATCACATTATCTTAGCCTACTAAATACTCAGTAATGCCAAGAGGTAACTGTACATTTCTAGCAACTATTTAAATGACTACTTTTGTAGTCAATAACTATATACAGTTTTCCTATTGCAAATGTAGAAATCGATAAGTCTTAAAACACATCTTGATATGTCATTTCCTGCCCCTCATTCTTTGTTACCCTCTGTAGCTATGTAAATAGTACAGCTTTGTATTCAGGCAAGCAATCTGATAATCCTAAAGACTTTCTGTTTTTATCGTATCACTGATACCTTTCAAAGGAATAATTGCTTTCTGAAATATTGTAGTATTATGTTGCTACCACCAAAAACAAAGTATATCACAGTAGAAATAATCTTCTTCTTTCAAAAAACCACAGGAGTACAATTAGAGCACATTCAGTTTGAATGATTTTGATGTTTCTTAGAACTGCAGAGATGCAGTTTGTTCCTAGATCCTTTCCAGCAGCTGTCCATGTGATGCCCAGTTTGACATCTGCTCTGTTGGGTGTGCGTGCTGCTGCTGCTCTCATGGGGTTTCTGACAGTCTAATCCCACTTTTCAGGCTGTACCAGCTGGCACTGACCCATTCCCTGGCCTTCTGCTTGCAGATTTTGGATACTCAGCAGTGCTGCTTGCTCTCATTTGTTTTTCTCAACTTTCTCAGAGTTCCAGTGGATGGCTGTGTGGACTGGGAAAGTTGGACACTTTCCCAGTGGTGCACTTAGGGCTTAGTAACACACACACAGTGCCATGTGATGAGAGGCTGCATTTCAGCTCTTCCAAATGCCATTCCTCTTGATACAGAGATACCTTTAGGACTATTTTAGAAGGTGAATTGCTGTAGACCATGAAAACATGGTCTGATTGAGAAGAGAAAATACTTTTCTTTGAAGTTCAGTGTGTTGGAATTTGCATGCCTTGAATGCTGCTGTATCCAGCTGGTACCTGTTGTGGGGTGAACCCTAAAGCTGATGAGGTAAGGCAGAACTGCACCATGGAGGATCCACAGGCATTGTTTGCCCTGGGCATCCCAGGATATGTACTGTAGAGGAAGTGCATGACTTACTGTTTGTTGTGTGTGAAGCTGTACTGAATTAATCTGAGAAAGTTCAGCACGATGCAGGGCAGCACCAGGGGCTCTGTCTGGGTCAATAACCAAGCTGCTGTGGAAGGGGCTTGGTTTCAGGCTGATGACACAAGTCTGTGCACATGAATATTTAGATTCTCCTTAGGCACACGGTAAATATTTCTAAATTTCATGTTTGCAGAAATAGTTTGGAAATGTGGTGGTTACAGAATAATAGTAATGATAAACTGTTTTCCAGGCAGAACAGTGGGCTGTGGGTTTATAAAAGGTAGACTTCCAAAAGTTGCAAGTACTATAGATGTATGTTTACACCTACACATATAAGTATATCTAGGTAAAATAATTCTTACAGTTTTACTAAGTCATTGAAAGAAATCTGTGTGTGAGCTTTCTGTTAGACTCTTTATTTCCTTTTGAAAGACTTCAGTGAACAATAAAGGATTTTTCCCATGAAATTAGACTATGTGGAAGTGAAAAATTGCTAGAAATATCAGCTCCCAGTCTTACATTAATGAAATTTTGTTGTAACTTGTTGACCAGGCAGAGACCATTCTTCATTAAATTTTAAATTATTTTTAAACCAGGACACGATTAATGTTGTTAAGTGTTTATGAGCTGTGTAGATGATTAAATAGATGTGATAATTTCTACAAGCTGTTTAACCTTTACAATACTCCCTTTTTTCAGTCTATTGGAAATGCCAAAACTACCAGGAACGACAACAGCAGTCGCTTTGGGAAATACATTGAAATTGGTTTTGATAAGAGGTATCGAATCATTGGTGCTAACATGAGAACTTACCTCTTGGAAAAATCAAGAGTGGTGTTTCAGGTAATATGGGTGTAATCTTTTCATTCTGTTATGTCATACTTCAACCAATCCACTGCCCCACATGTCCTCACCATCTTTACCTACCTTTTAGTCTAGAGCTCAGTAAAAATGGACTTGTCCTTGACTGGCTGCCTAAGGATACAAAAATAATAATTATGGTTTGTACCATGTGGGGATGTTATGAAGAGCTGTTGTATATTTTAAAAGTAAGAGACAGTTATAGCACATGGTTTAGCTGGAATAGAGTATTTTTCATTTCTTTTGGGTTTGAAGGTATGGAATTTAGAGTGCTTAAGTTCAGAATTATGGTGTTGGTCATGAGTCATCATCTTCTGAGCTGTGTTTGTCCTTCATTTTAAAATTCAGGCTTTGCCTTGGCAAGGAATATACTCCCTTTACCAGCTTACTGTAAATGCTGAGGCAAATAGTGTTAGTTATTTTTGGAAAATGAAAAACTTCTGAATATGATCATTTCACTCACCTACAGAATCCTGATCTATAACTGATAGTAATCTACAGTTCTGAAAAGTGAAATCATACTTTTTTTTTTTTTTTAAATGAAAATGTCTGCATGTTTCCTGCTGTTGAAAATTGATTAAATTAACCAAGAAGGAAGAGACAGATGCTGATTTATCTTCCTTTTTTCCATGTGGCTTCTGTGCTCTTAATGTATTGCTAGAGAAAGCATTATATATTGTAATTCCTTTCTGCTCGTGGTTGTTTCTGCCACTTGTTAAGTGGTGAAAAATAACAAATTCCTTTTTTTTTAAAGGCAGAAGAAGAGAGAAATTACCACATCTTTTACCAGCTTTGTGCCTCTGCAGCACTGCCCGAGTTTAAAACTCTGCGATTAGGTATGACATTCACATTTGTGGTGTTGTGTGATTTTTATGAGAGACAAAGCAGCATCTCTGAGCTTTTTGAGCCAAAGACACAAATGAAGAATTGCTGGCATTTAGATTCTAAACTTTTAAACCTGCAAGTACTAAAATGTATTGAAATAACTAAAATGATAGACCTTGGACTTTGTGGTTTTCTGATAAAACAAAAGTAACAGAGTTGTTTATTCAGCAGACTCTAATACACTGCAGTTGTAATCAATAGGACTTAATGTGTCCTGGAGGGTGAAATTATTTTCTCTAAGTTCTTTAAAACCTTTTCTCCATTGTTCCAGCCACTAGAGAATTTTACCCTTCCTGGTATATGCACCTGAAAAGCTTATTTTGCATCTGCATACTTTTACTTGGGCTGTTAGCAATAATTACTTTACAATCTCTGCTAACCTGGTGATTAAAAAGCAGATGAGGGAATTTTTTCTTTTATCAAATTCAAATGTTGATAGAGGAAAGGTTTCTCATTTGACAGGAGTTGGTGCTTTGTAAAAGAAAAGCATGATGATGACCTCAGGTAGACAACCATGTCATCATTTTAAAAATTCAGTATAAATTGCAGTGCTTCCTGTATATTTTTTAAAGTTGGTTTCACAGTAGGAAAAGTGCACAGCCTGTGCTGGATTCTGAAATACTGTTCTGGTTTTAGAGTGTTTCTCTGCTCATCTGCACCACCCTGGCACATTTAGGATTCACATCTGCTAACACAGGAAAGAAAGGAACTGATGTAATTATAACTGAAGAAGCCATTTAGCAGACTTCTCTTTCAGCATTCTTGGAACCTTAGCTGAGCAGAAGAAAAGGAGTCTGTTAGTGCAGCTGGAAGCATGGCCAGTGAAACCATAGGAATTTACACGGGAGAGCTGCTGGTCTCCCAGTGGAGCCCAGTGCTGTCCCCAGAGCAGTGTGAAGCTATCTCTTCTCCAACCTCAACTTCTCAGCCTGAGTGGATGACAGAGAGTCATAAGGCTGAAACAGACCATAGATTAGAAAAGAGAAGAAAATGGGAAAAATATAATATCCTGGTGTAGTAATAGCATAGTAATATCTGTCACATAATTCCAAAGTGCTGCTGCTCTCAACTCTGCAGCTACTGCGTAGGTGGTTGGCTCAGGATTGGAGAGTAACTGCTTCCTAAGTGATTATTCCACAATTGTGGAAGTCTCAACCAAAAATAGAAAATATGCTTGAGGACCTCCTGTGGGAACCAGGTAGATTAAAGAATACTTACTTGCACAGTTAAATCTTGAAAAAAAATGCTCTTTAGAATAAGTGTGTCTTATGAGCCAGAAGGAGAAAATACACATGTCAGATCATGGATTCTGCCAAGAGCAACTTAATCATGACACAGCTTTACAGATGTGCTGTGAATTTCTGCATCAATGTGTGTAAAATATATATATTTTTTATTATTACAGGGAATGCAAATTACTTTCACTATACGAAGCAAGGTGGAAGCCCTGTGATTGATGGTGTGGATGATGCCAAGGAAATGGCGAACACCAGGCAGGCCTGCACTTTGCTAGGTAATTGCTAAATCACAGTTATATCCTAAATCTAATACACCAGTAAGTGTTTTCTATATTATTTGTGTATGTTTTTTTCATACTCTGTTGTATTTAAAACCAGGAGAATTTGGTAAACTTTGGGACCGAGATACTTGTATTGCATGAAGAAGGTATTTAAATTGTAGTAGAATTACAAATTTAAGAGGAGTGTACATTGTGTGAACATAAATGGATTCCCTTGGTGTAACATATACAGTGCTGGAGGTCACTGACAAAGCACTTTGAAACAGCAAATTAAATGATTCATTTTAATGGATTTTTTTTTCATTTGGTTGTAAAACGTTTTTGATAGAAGTGAGGCAATTAGTACTGTCAAATGTCAAAGTCACACACGGCAGTCACTGTTTTTCTCTCCTTAATAATTTTTTTTTGTCAACTGCAGCTCTCTCCATTCAAAACATTTTATTCATCCTCTTGCAGGGATTAGTGATTCGTACCAGATGGGAATTTTTAGAATCCTTGCTGGCATCCTTCACTTGGGCAACGTGGAGTTTGCATCTCGGGATTCTGACAGCTGCACTGTTCCTGTGAGTAGCAGATGAGCTGAAGGACATGGTTTGCACTCTGACAGGTCTGCCTTCTGCTTGTTTGCAGGGACCTCTTCTGAAGAAGAGTAAAATGGAAATGGGTTTATTTCTAATTTGCTAACATTTTCACAGATTTTTGCTGATAGATTCAACTCTTCACAGTTTAGAGGCTTTAGACAGTACTCTCTGTAGTATAACATTGGTATACAATAATAGCTGTAATTGATCTGTCCTAGAAAAGTCTAGTAGGCAGGCTAGCTTTGAAGTCCTGAGCATCTAGATCTTTATATTCCTACATGAATATCTTCCCTGCACACAGAAAATGCTTTGCCAGATGGCTTTTTTTTTTTATAAGAAATGCCAGAATGCCCTAAATAATTGCAAAATAAATGCTTTTGAAAGTCCTCTGGGATGTCTAGCCATGAGCATAGGATATACAGATATGATTTGTGTGACTCATCTAAGTGTCATGGTTTTATCAGCTCTCTTTTGCCTTGGAGATCAGCATCAAGGACTGCATAGCCTGATCACCTCCTCATTGGTGAGGGCCCAGGCTTCTTACCCATATTTTGGAGATGAGAAACAAAACAGTTCTGGCTGGTCTCTTCTCTGGATTCACAGTGACCAGTTTCTCCTTCTTCCTCCTTTTGAATATCTGCTGCTGGCCTGCACAGCCTTCATCTTTCTCTCTCTTGCAAGAGTAGCAACACCTTCAGAGTTTTTTTCTTTTGTCACTGTCAGTCCCTTTCTCAAGAATCTGCAGTGGCAGTTTCTGGAGCTGAGACAGCAGGGCTCAGGGGGCTCCCCACTTTATGGGGCCAGAGGGGATTGGTGTTCCTGCCCTGACACCATCTGCCCATGGGGTCTGATAGCTGCTTTGAAACAGCAATAGTCTGGCTCCTTGGTGTCTTACAAAGGCTTTCACTATAAAGAAAGCTCATTTAATGATAACAGGTAGAAAGCTGATGAGCCCCAGGACATGAGGAGCTTGCCTGTGTTGTGATGAGTATCTCCAGTGCAGGAGTCCCACTGGCTGAGCTGGGAAAAAGCTGCAGGTTCCTGTGCAACCCTGTCCTGGCCTGACAACACCTGGTGAATGTCTGCTCAGGGGCATCATTTTACCTGTGCAGTTCTCTGGCAGTAGCCATGTCACCACAGAGCTCTGTGCCATGCAGACTGCTCTGCTGGGAGGCACTGCTCTGATGGAACACTGGTGCTGCAGGCTGCTCAGCCTAGGGTTCCCTATGCTGCTGTGGCAGTGAATCAGTTTGTTTGATGTCAGCTTGAGCAACCCTAATGTGACACTCTTTTGTGCAGAGATCATAATTATTATTACTTTATTATTGTCTTCCAAGCCAGCAAAACATGCTCAGTTAATTGGATTTTGGAGGTGTAGCTGCATGGGGCCTGTATGCTGTAAGAACTAGAAAAAGCCCCAGAGAAGTCACAAGGATGTGGAAATATTTAAAGCTGATATACCCTGAAGCTGTAGGACATGTGGTAGCAGTCCTCTGCCATCTGTTCTTGTCAAGACAGTGCTTGTCAGTGTGCTGCTGAGCCACCAGGTGCAATGGGAGCATGATGAGGAAGTAGTGTTAGGGGAGCTCCTGAGAAAGAAAGACCTGTCTGTCCTCCTTGATTTCTAGTGATCAGTTGGCATATTAGTCACAAAGTGTAATATCTTACTGAGTGGTGAATGCACTGCATTTACCTGCACGATCTTTATGCAGAAATCTTATATCCCCATCTTGATATACATGCCTTGATGGTTGATTTTACCCAGTTAAACACAGATCAGTTTTTTCTCTTGTACAGTTGAATTTGAGAGCTAGGGAACATCATTAATGTGCTGCAATCTCTTAATGTTTGTCTCTAGAATTCACTGAGAAAATACTTTTAAGTACTGAGACCAGACCCCACGTGTTCTTGGCTTGGGCCTCATTGCCCATCACTCCCTGCCATGGCTGTACATGAGCAGTCAAGAGCCTCTCTCAGGAGCTGCCATCCATTTGGCCTGACACAGTTGTAAGAATTCAAAATACCCAGTCCATCCCAGTGAAGCCAGATGATTCATTTTTCAGAAGGTTGCAGGTTCCCTGTGTGAAGCATTTTAGTGAACATGGGTATAGTAAAACAAATGTCTTTGAAGCTTGTTCACTAACTCACTTCAGCAATGTGAATGTGTTGAGTGGGTAGGGAACTTGCTAGGTTTTGAAGGAGGAAGAGCTGAGGAAGCTGCTGTTGCTGCTTATTGTAGGATCACTGCAGGCAGGCAGTTCTGTTTGCATGATTGTATGTTTGCTATCACTAATACTGTTTCAGTATCTAATGAGCCTGTTTTTATTAGCCCAAGCATGAGCCCCTCACCATCTTCTGTGACCTCATGGGTGTGGAGTACGAGGAGATGGCCCACTGGCTTTGCCATAGGAAGCTCGCCACTGCCACTGAAACCTACATCAAGCCAATTTCCAAACTTCATGCCATCAATGCCAGAGATGCACTTGCCAAACATATCTATGCTAATCTCTTTAACTGGATTGTAGATCATGTCAACAAAGCCCTTCACGCTACTGTAAAACAGCATTCTTTCATCGGGGTATTGGACATCTATGGGTGAGTTTTTGTCAGAGATGTGACATTTACGTAATTTTCTGGCTGCAAAGCATCGTTGTCTTTATCATCTGGCACTGCATGGGTTACACAAAGGAACCCCAAACCTTAGCAGCTGCTTATTCCAGCTGAAGGAAGTAGGTGTTCAGTTTTGACACACTAAGATCTTTGTCATGACTTTGACATTTATAGTGGGAATTCAGATTTTTGCTGTTGGTAGTTAATTTATCTGTTGCCTTTTGGAAAGTTACAAGGGAATTTTCATGTCATGTTCCTTCAAGGTGGCACTTACAGAGAGGATAGAGATAACTAATGTGCTCTCCAGGAACATCAGTCCAATCCCTGAGTTCCTCATCCCTGCCCAGAGAGGGAACATCACTAAACTGCCTACATAGTGCAACTTGCCATTTCCCTTGTGTTTTCTTGCTTAATCTGTGTTATTTGTGCCTGAAATAATTGAATTAATTTAACTGGAGGGAGGGAATTTAAAATTACGGGGTAATTTATTTTTTTTTTCAATACACTAGTAATTTTGAGTATATGCATATTTTAGATTTGAAACATTCGAAATCAACAGCTTTGAACAGTTCTGTATCAACTATGCCAATGAAAAACTGCAGCAGCAGTTCAATATGGTAAGTAGGAAATGACTGGCATTTCCTTTTCCCTTTCCCCTCATCCAAGTCCATTCTGCTAATTGGGTCCCCAGTGGTTAGGATGAATTCCGTCAGTCTATTAAGCAGCTGTCCTGGCCGTGGGCTTTGAGGGATGGGGAAAGATCGACTATCTCCTAGAAATAGATTTTATGACTAACTGCTGCTCTGGGACTATTTGAAATTCTGATCAAGTAACAATTATAAGGCAGAAGCAGTGCTTGGCAATTAAGAGGCTGAGATTGCCTGTCACTGTGTGGAAGAAGTCGGAGTTAGCAGTGTCTCTGTAACCTCGGAGAGTCCCTGGATGGGCAGAGGAGAGCACGGCTCCGCTGCTGGAGGTTTGCCACCCGCGCTTCCTCCCCGCTGATATTTTTTTGAGGCTTTTCAGCTGCATCCTGAAGTTGATGAATGACGTGTGGCAGAAGGCGGCTCTTCTCCCTCCTCCAGAGAGATCACGATTCTCTCCTCAGCCTTGGTGACGTTTGTGATTACATATCTTACCTGCATAATGACGAGGCGAGTTATTTCTGCCAGGTCTGTTGCTAGGCTCTGCTGCAGCACCGGGATCGCTCTGGACTCCCGTGATCCTACCTGTGTGGCAGTGTGTGCTCACAGGACCGCTTCCCCTGTGCCAGGGTTCATCCTGCTGTGCCAGGGTGCTGGAGCAGAGCCTTTCCAGCCCTGGCGTGCCCGTTCCGTGTGGGTAGGGCCATGGCTGGCTTCAGCTCCGTGAGTGGGATGTTGTAACTGCCAGGCACAGGGCATCTTGGAGTTTTCCCAGCTGTACAGTAAAACCTAGTTGCTGTAAGAGCTGTAATGGTTCTGTCAGTAAAGATAACTGTGTCCCCGTTGCCTTCCCTCTCGTGCCATTGCTGTAAGCACCTGCCTCATGAAGGAGGGGGTGACAGGGCTCTTGTGTTGGTGTCCTGCCAAGCTGCCAAACCCCGTGCTGGTGAACACAGACCTGTTGGACTGCCATGGAGGCACACGGGGTGGAGGTTGCTTTGAATTAAAGCCTTGTGGTTGGTGGCAGCCAGCAAACCTTCGTGTGCTGCCTGGAGCGGCCTGAGCCTGGCTGAGGAGAGGCTGCTTGGGAACTGCGCGACCACCCTGCCCTGCCTAGTACCCACCACCCACAGGGAAAATCAGGTCTGAAGGCATTTTTCACCTCCTCATAGCTGGTTCCTTCACAGTGAAAAAATGGGTTTCTGTTTTCTTCCAGATCTTGGTTTGGATATGACTCGCCAGTCGAACACTGCCAGCTGCAGGGTGGGAATGGCTCCCACGGGCGCGGCTCTGGGGAGGATGGCGTTAAGCTAATGAAATAAAGGGATAAACAGCTTTGTCAGAGTAGTTTTCTGTGGCCTGGTAGATGTGTGAGATGTCTGGGCTGTGCACTGAGCTTGAGGCAGCTGGGGCTGGCACCCCAGTTCAGGTGTTGGGGCACTCCCAGCACACATCCCCCTGCCACAGCAGCAGTAAGTGTGCAGAAAAATGTAAGTGGGGGATGAAACATCATCAAAAATAACTGGAGTCAGCAGTCTTTTGGGTTTTTCAAGGTGCTTGTTCTATTAAGACCACAGTTTGCCTATTTAATACCTTATTCTGTGTTTTCCTTAAGTTTTAATACCTCTCTTACACACATTACATTAAAGTTGTGCAGGTTGTTTGTGATAATATTTTTGAATAAATATGCAACTGATCTTCATACCAGATAAATCTGTCACAGAATTTTCCTTAAAGGATTTCTAGTGCTAATGTTCCTTCAGCTTCTGCTGAAGAGTAAATTTTAATGCAGTGTGTCATGTTAGAAAAAAAATCAGCAGCCATTTAAGAGGAAATAGAGCTCTGTTCTTTTACAAGGAAACACAAAGGTATTTATAGTGAAACTTGGCTTGAAATAGAGCAGTGTTCATAATTTCCAAATCATAAAAGCATGGCACATCCTACTTTATAGGTTGCTGTTCCTGCACTTGAAGGTTTTTCTGGGTTTTGTGTTGCTTTTTTATAAGAGAAAAGAGCTTACAGTAATTGTTGGATAATATAATAAAAAGGATATTTGCGGAGAATATGGAGTGCTTTAATTTAGGCTGTTGTTTTTAGGCCAGGAAAAAAGGTTAATTTACTTTTCATACACTTGTTAAAGAGTTTATTTAGTTGAACCTAGTGTATCACTTGACAGCCTGGATTAATGTGCCAAGATGAATTCAGTTGAGAGTATTCAGTTGAGTTCAGTGTATTTATTCTGCATTTCATTTCACTGAAAACTGTTTTCCTTTTGCCCTGCAGCATGTCTTTAAGCTGGAACAAGAAGAATATATGAAGGAACAAATACCGTGGACCTTGATTGATTTCTATGACAATCAGCCTTGTATCAACCTCATAGAGGCCAAAATGGGAGTTCTGGATCTGTTGGATGAGGAGTGCAAGGTGTGTGTTCAAGGACTTTCACAAAGAGGTTATCAGCTGTCCTGTTTCTGGGCCTCACAGGGAAAAGTCATCTGCAGACAATTGTGATTTTGACACTCTGCTGGTGCAAGAGTTTGGAAAGCATACAAACAGAATCAGCAATTACAGGAGGAGAAAAAATTGTTTTAGTAATGAACTCCTCCTCTTCCCCTCCATCATGTATCTGTAGCTGTTCCTGGGTCTCTGATCAACTTTGTTTGGACTTTGACAGTTTTCTCTTCCCTGAGGATAAGTGCAGTCCTCGGTCCTGTCAGATTTCCCCAAATTGCCTCTTGCTTGGTGTTTCACCCTTTGTCTTTTATCTTGGTTTATTTTATGCCAAACCGTGTACAGGGGATGCTTCAGAATGTCTGCCTCAGTGGAAACCCAGCTTGGGGTTTTTATTTATCACAAAGCATCACAAGAAATCTCTGATGGAGGTGGATGAGTTCTGGTAACATGCCTTTGGGATCCCTGCCTTCAGGTGTGTGCCACTGGAGGCATTGTTGGTGTCAGATGTGTCCCAGCAGCTGTGCCTGCTGCCAGTGCCCAGTACCCAGTGTGGAACTGGCAAGCACACACCTGGTTACCATGTCCTTGCTTCTGGCAGTGCTGGGAATATGAGGAGCTGGAATGTGAAAGCAAATCATCAAGTCTTGTCCCCCATTTTCTTAGATGCTTTTGCTACTGAAAAGTTCCCAAGACATTTTAAGTGTGCTCTGTATTCTTTTCCATAGATGCCAAAAGGCTCAGATGACTCTTGGGCCCAAAAACTATACAATACTCATTTGAATAAATGTGCTCTCTTTGAAAAACCACGTATGTCAAACAAGGCCTTTATCATCAAGCACTTTGCTGACAAGGTAAGGACTTTTACTGTGGCACAGCTTTCCTGCTGGTGTGTGGGAGGGGATCCTGGGGCTGCTACAGGAGAGCTGGGCAGTGGCATCCCTGGCTCTGCTCAGCTCTTACAAAAGCATGCCTGCCTCAACACCTGATCAGGAGGAGGAGGTGAACTGGCAGCTGTGCAGAGCCAGGGACACAAATGAGCTCCTGACTCCACCACATACTGTAACCACTGACCATCCTTTTTCCAAACATGGAAGCTTAGTGCATTTGCAGCTCTCAGCATTACTGTGTCAATTCCAGTTATGCAACAGAAATGTACAAAAAAGGAAATCCTGTACCCCCCTCCTTTTAGCTAAAGAGCAGCGACGAATTAAAGCTGTTTTTGCTGCCGCCTCAGTGTGCAAGGAGGAGAGAGGCTAACACACCCTTTTCTATTGCTGGAGCAGTGTGTGCTGCTCCCACCCTCGCCTCAGCTGCTCAGGGAACAGCTATTTCTAGGAAGCTGGCTGAGGGGTGTCTCAGTGAGGTTCATGTCATGTTCAGCTCCCAGTGCTTGTCAAACTGAGTCACTCCTCAGGTTAAAACAAAAAATAATAATAATAATAATCCCATTTAATACAGTTGTCCTGTTATACAGAAAAGCTGCCTCAGAATATTGTCAGCTTTGTCAAAAAAGGTTTCAGGAAGCTGTGATTGTTACCAGTAGGTATGGACATGCTGACATGGGAGGCCTTTATCTGTCTCTGCTAGGTTTCTCCCAGGCTCCTGAATTTTTGTGTAGAAGGGTCCTATTCTTTTTACATCTAGTGTTACCTTAATGAAAGCAGCAAGAACTGCTCTCTAGCTGTTTAGATTCACGAGTTCTGCTCTATTTTGTGGATGAGAGAACAAGAAGGAATTAATTAATATTTCATAATCTGTTCATTAGGTTAAACTTTGATATTGAAAGCAGGGCTTTCCTATGTCTAGTCTGTGAGCAGCAAGGGCCAAGGAAGGCAGAAAGTAGCTCCAAGCAGGTACTAGCAAAGCTCTGAGCTCTGCTGTGCTGTCTGTGCTAAGCATTTTATGTTTTCTGTGTGCTGACCTGAACAGACATCTGGGAGGAGGAATAAAGGCCCAGCTGTCGGGTCAGCGGTCTGTGCTGATGCTGTCCTCCTGGACAAGGCAGGGATGCTGCTGCCCTCTCCTGGCGTGGCCTCCTGCAGTAGGAACGTGGATGGTGCCCCAGGCAGTGCTCAGAGTGGGCTTCCAGCTGTGCAGAAACCCTGGGGACATCCTCTGTCCTCTTTCCTCTAGGAATTCCTTGAAATATTTTGCAGCTCAGGGTATAGTGTCATTGTGCAAGCACTGATAAGTGGACTTTTGACAGTAATTTTGGTTTTCTTTCAACCTTGAACTAGGACAGTGAAATAAATGGTAGGTTTTTATCTGATACTGACTGTTCTTTGGTCCAGGAGACACTGTATCCCTGTGACAGGGTTCTTACATATTGTCACAACATTCAGACGTTTTATTGCTTCTGGTAAAATTAGTCCTTTGGAGCACAAATGAGCCATTTCCACAATAATCTTCAGGCAGATGTACTTACTGCCTCTCAGCTAATGAGGTGAGAGATACTTTGTCCTCAGTTGCATCTGGATTTCAGACAGCTCTGCAGCCCTGATGAGTTCAGTGGGGAAGATGCTCAGCACACACTTGGATTCTTCACCCTTACAGTAACCATTCAGTCATGGTGCCTTACCACAAGCATCTCCCAGCAGTGAAATATGTCTGGTATAATGCAATAGCAATATTCCTCTCTCTGTTTTAATGTTCTATGTTTTACTGGAAAGCACCCTCTTTGAGGAAAATCTATATTTAACAAAGATGCACTTGGGAGCTCGTATCTTTGGTAAAAGAATTATGCTTTAAATGTGAATGCTTTAGCTGGTGAATTCCATGCAAATTATTCTTATTTAATACTTGTAATACTTTCTCCTGTAAAATGATGGCTTTCAGGTGGAATATCAATGTGAAGGCTTTTTGGAAAAGAATAAAGACACAGTTTATGAAGAGCAAATTAAGGTCCTAAAATCAAGTAAGGTTAGTATAAGGATTTTTTTCTTCTTTTGCAGTTATGAGTCCTTGAATCCTGTGATCCTCAGGATCATAGAAAATGTCAAATAAACCTAGAAAATATTTCTCCCTTAGTATCAGATCAAATGAAATTGAACATAGTTTGTGTTTTACTTGGTTATCTGCATGAATTTAGAAGGTCCTCTATCCTAACTTTTTTCCATGTAAGACCAGTCTGTTTAGCCACTAATTTCACTGTTCATGGGTCGTTGTTGTTTTGGGGGCTCTTTTTTGGTTTGGGTTTTTGAGTGGGGGAAAGGGGATTTGGGGAGGGGGGGTTTCTTTTTCACAAAAATTTGCTATATTTTCTGTAGAGATGTCACTGACTTCTGATATACTGTAGAGGTATGAGAAGGCTTAACAGTTAAGCCCTTAATTTTATAACCTGAAAACAGAAGCTCCTTGTTTATGGCGTGACAACGGAGCAGAAAATGTCTGAAGGAGAGACAAGTTTGGCTCCAGAAGCAAAATGAGAGAGGAATAAAGTATATTGACCCTAGGGACACAAACCATAATTTACAGTCTTGTCTCCTTGATATCTATGAAAGAAAGATAACATCTGAATTGAAAAATACCACATGAAGGAATATTATAGAGTAGGCCTTCAGTGGCATCGTCTGTGTTTTGTAATGACAGAAATGCTGGTTGTGCTCTCAGAAATGTGAAGGCAATTAACTTGACATTGCACAGTGGTGGCTGTTGGGAATTTGCTAGCTCTAATGGCCCAGGAAGCTGGGTATCAAGGACAGGCTATTTAAAATGATGTTATTCTATCAGGAAAACCAACGTTTTTCCCTTCTGTTTCTATTCTGAGCAGATAATATGAAGCTAAGTGATTAAAACATGTGGCATAATGAAACACCACAGCAGACTTTCCACTGGGGGAAGTGTTGAAGTGGTTTAAGTGAAGCAGGTTTCTGGGGGTGGAGGGGGAGGCAGGTGGCATCTCTGGGGAGCTGGCAGAGGCCAGCCAGCCACTCTGCAGGACAAAGGGACAGGGTGCTCCGTGGGATGTAGGTCAGTGACTGAGGGACAGACAGTGGGGACAGAGCTGCTGTGAGAGCCTGGCAGCAGCTTGGCCAGGCTCAGTGTTCAGTCTAAACACTAAAAAACAACCTTATGGTAAATTTTTCCAAAACCAGTGTAAAGAATGTTTTATTTTTGGTTTTCATTTCTGCCTCTTTGTTAGTAATTGTAGTAGAACTGCATTTCTGATTTTTATTTTATTTTGTTGGCGATGATGTTTTCTGGGTTTGCTGTGCACATCCAACAGAAGGTAATTCTAAATTGAATGCATCATCTGTCATCCTGCCCATGCCCACTCTCACATACAGCTTGGATGCTTCTTTGCTCTCCAAAAGTGCATGGCACACACTGCTCTTGGCAGGCACTGTAGAGTTCAACTATTTATTTTGGCCTTCTCTGTAAATCCACCCACAGAACCTCTGTGAACTAGTTTAGTTTCCATGCATGTATCATGAAAGCAATACAACAATTCTGGGCTTTTATGCTTGCTACTTGATTGGTTGGCATGGTTGTTAAAATCTTCTGTTGTAGCTCTGTATTGAAAGAAATGATCTGTGAGATCGTTAGCAGCATGTGTGTTAAGTTGTGTGAAAAAATTACAGGAAAGAAGTGCTTGCTTGCTTGTTTATTATCACGTGAATTATCAACCCTTTGATCAGTGTTTTCCCTCTCTTTGAACACTCCTAGTGTTCTGCAAAACAAAGAAAATGGATAAGATACTAAAACCCAAAACCAAACAGTCCTACAGTGTGGATCATTGCAGCACTGCTCCACTTACTGCTGACCTGTACTGGAGAGGCCAGACATTGTTCCTTTCTTCTGCTTGGAGTAACTGGGCCAGTGGCTATGAAAACAGTGCCTTTGATTTGCACTTGCCCATTTTTACAGGCAGATTTTCCCAGGGCTGGAGAAAGGGAGTGAGACTTAGGTATGGACAGCTTAGAAGAACTCATCCATCTGCAGTCAAGACAATGGGGACCCTGTTCCTACCCCTGTCTCTGGTGTGTGGGAGCATCAGGAGCTTTAGAAAAATCATATTATATTTAAGTAGGTTTCTGTACAGGCTGGAAACACCTGGCTCTGTAGCTCAGCTGCCTGTGCACACCAACTCACTGCATCACAGGCAGCTGACAAGGAGGTAGTAGCCCAATCATCCTCAACTCTGTGCTGAGTCAGAAGAGTAAATCACCCTCAGGAAATGTCATTCTTCCACCAGCTACCGAGGTAGACTCAGATGAGATAAAGCCAAGCTGTGATATTCCTTTTTAAGTTCAAGAATTTAGGATACCTTTTTAGCATCCTTAGTCATTCTGTTATGCCTGGAGTGCTCTGCTGAATGCTGCTGGGCAGTATTTGATGCCTTCTCCCAGCTCATCTGGCATAACCACAGGACCCAGGTGCTATTTGGCTGTGCAGAATGTTCCATTGGTTATCACTTCTGCTCACCAAGTTTCATAAGAGAAAACCGATTTTTAAATTTTTTAGATTGTACTTGGCCCAAGCAGTCTCTAGTACTGAAAAATGAATACTCCTATCTCTTGGGAAAAAATGCACAGATGCTAGATATAAAATTCATGGACAAGTAGAGGAGTTCAGATTTTCTTAGAATGGTTCTGAAGTACTGTGGTTGTCAGTAGAAAGACCTGGTGGTGTTTTTTTTAGTTATAAGTTACTTCAGAGCAGCTGTTATGTATTAGTATATTTTGTAGCCATTAGAGAAAGGGAACCAGAAGTCCTGTGTGGTATTTTGGAAGAACGTTTCAGGTTTTTCCTCCACTCCCACTGGCAGGGAGCATATCTGTCAGATAAATTTGGCTAGTGGGGTTTTTTTCAGTTGATGGTTCCTCTTTTAATCTGATTATTTCAATTTGGAGTGATAAAGCACGAATAATCTTTGCTTGCCTGCTGCTTTATTCAGTGTCCCAGATACCTCTCAACCACAAAGGAGACAGATGCACCATTGGAATATGAGAGGACCCTGTTGTTTCCTTCTTAGATCAAAGCAGCCATTTATAATTGCAGCCAGTACTTATGAAACTGCTGTTGGTATCTAACAGTTTCACATGGAAGCTGTTGTTGGCTATATGAAAAAAAACTCAAATCAGAATTTTATCTTCAGGAGGAGACTCACTGGTCAAACCCACAGAAGTTTTGGTATTGAATCATGGCCCATTCACTATACCACTTTGCCTGTCTGCTTTTTGCATTTGTCCCCTGTGAAGTTCAACAAAAATGCAGTTCTTACAAAAACTGAGCCTAGAATTTAACCTTAAACACCAACATGTGCAATCACTTGCTGATTTCTTACCCTCTGTGTATTTTTTATGCTGTTATACTAGTTTAAGCTGCTACCAGAGTTATTCCAGGATGAGGAGAAGGTCCTCAGTCCTACATCAGCAACCCCTTCAGGGCGTGTGCCTCTGTCTCGAATGCCTATCAAACCTGCCAAGGCCAGGCCAGGTCAGGCCAGCAAGGAGCATAAGAAAACTGTGGGACATCAGGTGAGTTTGAAAATGCAGCTCTACTAAATAACTCTCCCTTTACCTCCTGTCTCATAGGTCTCAAGGTGTGCTGGTGCCTCACAGGGTCCCTTGTGATTTTGAGAGGGGTGCAGCTTATTGCAGCTTTCAGTTTGGCTCAAGTAGTCCCTAATTACTAATGCACTGTGGGGAACAATTTGAGGCAGCCCATTTTTTATTATGGTGCCAAACCCCAAACTGATGCTTTTCAAAACAAATTTAACATGGATGCTGAGAAGTTTTGAAAATCTTAAACTGGGTGTTTTGGCTCATGTGCCACTTTGTCTGATCCAAATCAAAGTGGGGTTCAATCTTAAAATCCTGATAAATCCCCATAAAGCTTGGTTCCAGTTATCATTGGGCCAAACACTAAATAACCACATATCTTTGCTATAATTAAATTAAAAGTATGCAAACCAAGTCTGCTTTCTGAGGTTATCTCAAAGATGACTGAGCTTATTGAGGCTATTCCCTGACATTATTTTCATTCTGTTTTCCAAAAAGTTTCGGAACTCTCTTCATCTGCTGATGGAAACCCTGAACGCTACAACTCCACACTACGTGCGCTGTATTAAGCCAAATGACTTCAAGTTTCCGTTCACGTAAGGATGCCAGCTGCTGTGGGCTTTGGGTAGCCCTTGTTGGGAGGGGATTGCTCAAGGCCACTGAGGATCAGGGCTCTGCTGAACCTTGCTCACTCAGGAGTGAAGTGCTGTGTCTCCTTTATCTGGTTAGGGATTCACCGTGTGTGTGTGTACGTGTATTACAGCAGGAAATGTTTGGGGATGAACAGAGGGAGAATCCTGATGCCATTTTTTTGTTTATGATGATATGTGAGAAAAAACTTCCAACATTTTCATTGCTAGCAATTTTAAATGTAACTGGCAGCTTATACTCCTTGAGCTCATTTGACACGTGCTGGAATTTGCTTTTTCAGATTCCAAAGCCTTTTTCATTACATTTTTTTTTTAACATATGTGAACTTGCTTAGAGTTTTTCTCAAAGCCCAGGCACACAAAGGCTCCTGTAGCTCTTGTGCTGGCCAGCAGGAAATGCCAATGGGCTCAGAGAGTTCTCCAGCCAGGCTGTCCTTTGTTACCCCTGAGTTTCAGGAGCACCTTGCCCACCCCCCATCACATCCACCCTGCTCCCACTGTGTCACTTCTCTCCTGGGTGTGCACACAACCAGGACCCCCAGGTAATGCAGACCTACTCCCACAGCCACTTTTTGTTCCTACCTAGGTTTGATGAAAAGCGGGCAGTGCAGCAGCTGAGAGCTTGTGGTGTCCTGGAGACCATCCGAATCAGTGCTGCTGGCTTCCCCTCCAGGTGTGTTTGCTCTCTTTGGATTGCTTCCAGCTGCAGTTCTTTTTAAGGTGATGTTCATTGTTGGGACTGACACTCTGCTTCTGGGACAGGTGGACGTACCAAGAGTTCTTCAGCCGTTACCGGGTTCTGATGAAGCAGAGAGATGTCCTTGGTGACCGAAAGCAGACTTGTAAAAATGTCCTGGAGAAGCTGATTCAGGTACTGGACTTAGTGCTGAGAGCATTTGGGGTCCACAGGAATAAATATAGTGTCACTTACTCCCTCATAGCCACACTATTTTAGTACTTCTGCAAAATACTAAACCACAAATGTATCCTGTAGCTCTTTGACTGCTGTTCCTTTCAACTAAGAATCAAACAGCCAACAAAATTAATTCTTTTTTCAGTGTGCCTTTGTATATTCTCAGTTTTTCCCTCAAAGGAGTACTACAGCCTGTAGACATAACGTATCATTCTCTTTCTGGTTTAGTTCTGAAATTTCAGATGTGTTTGAGCAGCAGCAGTATGCTTTGTTCTGCCCTAGTCCTGATACAATAAGTGATGTGTACATGTCTGAAGCCCCAGCTGCTTTGTTTGCACTGTGTAATGTGCTTGAAGATGGACTTTTCAGAGGGGTCAGCTAGAATTTAAGCAGAAAATTGTACATGTGCGCTGCCTGTATTGCTTTCATCCTCTGGGCCCCTTTGTCACCTCCTGTAGCCTTCCATGTTATTATCTTTGTGGCATTCTCATCTAAGCAAAAATCTCGCATTGCTCCTTTGGGCCATGCTTGTGGCCTTATTATATTAATTTTTTAACAGAATCATACAGACAAAATACCCTTCTCCACTACTTAATTTAAGTCTCAGATTACCCAAAATATTACACGGATAATTTTGCCTCTTTACTAATTGTACTTTCATTTAGCCCTTCATGCCTTTTTTAATGCATTAACACTTAATGCTGTAACTTACCCTCTTTTTACCTTTGAAAATAGGACAAGGATAAGTACCAGTTTGGTAAGACAAAAATATTTTTCCGGGCTGGTCAAGTAGCCTACCTAGAAAAAATAAGGGCAGATAAGTTGAGAGCTGCCTGTATCCGCATCCAAAAGACGATCCGAGGCTGGCTGATGAGGAAGAAGTACATTCGTATGAGGAAGGCTGCCATCACCATCCAGAGACATGTCAGAGGGTACCAGGCACGATGGTAAGCACTGCTCAGGGCAAATCCCACACCAGCCTCAGTCCAGAGCCCTCTAAGTAGGGTGTTGAAATGTGATACATTTGTTCTCGCCCTCCTATACTACCTGAGAGGAAATGATTTTCTAGGGACATGAAAGAAAATTAATATAATGAGTGTGTCTGTCCTGCCTGGTTTTGACCATTGTGAGATGACAGTAGCACCCTGGACTCTGTGATGCAGAAAACAAGTAGTACTAAGGAGATATGTTGCAGGTGAGGTAAAGCAGGACTGAGTCCTTATTGCCCAGTTTCCATGTGCCCTCCCAGCTGGGTCTGTCCTGCTGGTGAAACCATTCCTCTTCAAGGGTGCAGCTGTAAAGGGACATTCATCAGTCAGTGGTTCGTTGGGATTGCCTTCAGGGGCCAGAGAGAAGGGCAGGAATACAGGTGGTATTGTTCAAAGACAAGGTGGTGATGAAGGCTGTAATAGCCAGCCTTCAGAAAGAGGCATATGTCAAGATGCTTTGTAGTTGTCTTACTGCGACAGCCAAGAACAAGCAAACATTTTCTGCTAGTGGAGGTTAGGAGAGTAGATCTGGAAGATGACATAGTGGAAACAGCTTTAAAGTTGGAGAAGAGGTGATGAGAAATTAAGCTGAGTTTACCTTGTCAGTTGTATAGTAGAGTTCCTAGGGGAAGAGAAAACATTTCCCTGGAAAGTTTTGCAAGGTTTCTGTTTGTCATTCCGTTGTATTGCCACACAGCAGAATAGCAAGTAGATATACTGTGTCACTGACAGCATGAAGAAGAAACTACAGATACAGATATTAAAAAAAATCCATTCAAGCATTCAGTCACATAATCACAGGTATTGCTTGTAATCTTTTCCTTAGCTATGCCAAGTTCCTGCGGAGAACACGAGCTGCCATCACCATTCAGAAGTTCCAGCGCATGTACGTGGTCCGCAAGAGATACCAGTGCATGCGAGATGCTACTATTGCTCTTCAGGCCCTCCTAAGAGGTTACATGGTCAGAAACAAGTACCAGATGGTAAGCAGTCATAATGTACTTTTTCACTCCACATTTGTTTCCACGCACTTTCAGGACAAAGCTTCTCTGTGGTGTCATCTTGGGAACTGGAAATGTTTTGTGTGCCCGCTGTTAGGTGTGATGCACTAACAAAATACCAGAGCATGGATTGAGGGACAGCACCTGGAAATTAGATCTATCTAATACTGCCATCAGCTTGTCATTTTAGACATGTTCTCCTTGTCATCTGATACAGATGTACTTAGACTTTCAGTGCAGCCACTGGAGAATCCAACTGTGATTTACTGCAGTTCTCACTTTTTCACTTGTTATATAGAATGTCGTGGCACTTAAAATAAACATTGGAAATGCCGGGCTTCAGTGTGCCTCCATGAGTCCAAATCAGAATTGGTTACATCAGTATACATTTGATGGGGTCTTCTCCCATCCCTAGTTTCAGTGATTCTGAAATGGCTTATGGAATTATGTTAGCAAAGAAATTCCTACAAAAATTGGATCTTGAAAGTTACCCATGGGTGGAGTGTTTCTGGTTTTTTAGATGTATGTTGGTTTTGGTGTGGGAGTAAATTGATATAACCCTGTCCTAATGATATTGATGATATTTTCTAGATTATGCTTGATAATGAATTACTCAGTTGAGAAATTAGTATTTGGTTTTCAGTGGTTACAGGGCTGGAAACAGAATTATGAGTCAAACTGCAAAGTGCTAACATGTTTCATAGCACTTTTATCTATAAAAATTGTGTTAACCAGGCTCAAAAGTCAACAAGTATTTCACTGAAAAAGCAGCTGAGGGAGTTGTGTTATTTTCCCAAGTAGGTAAATGTTAAGGGCATGCAGCCAAAAGTCATCTGATGCTTATGTGCCATATTGTTCTCTTTTAAAGTTGAAGTTTCTATAAATTTTTCATTTTTATTAAAGTTGCTACACAGTCACTTGTAGCATCTAACATAAACTAACCAGAAAGTTGGATAAAAACCAAATGTTGATAAGAATTTCTTAATGCTAAGACTCCTGTGCTTGACTTGGCTGTTCTTTTGTGTGGCTATCTACTTGCCTTTTTATTGGAATTCTTAGAATTCTTGTTATTAAAACTGTATTTGTGATGTTAAACTAGATGTGTTTTTAACAGTGGTCTGACAGATGTGACAGTCACAGCTGGGTCACAGCAGTAGGTGGCCTAAAATCTTCAGGAAAACGGGAGATACTTCTCTGTGCCTTGTTAGTCCCATGAGTAATGCACATCCCATCTGTCTTGTAGCACAGTTTAATAAACCTGTTATTCCCTGCTAATAGAGATGGCAGGTTTCTGGAGAGTCCCTGGAAGGGGTGGTCAGACCTGCCTGTCAGGAGGATCCCCCTCGAGCTGTGAATTGTTCCCCACAGTAAAACATGAGAGTGTGACAAGTACCCCTGTGGTGTGCTGTGTTTGCCTCGTCCTCCTGAGGTGGGGTTTTACCCAAGCTGAGGTACAGGAGGGCCAGAGAGGGAAGCAGAAGCTGTGCGTGCCGTGGGAAGGTAAACATTGCTGTTGTGGTGATTGCAGAGGAGTGAAACCGAAAGGCTGCCCTGTGACAGGACACCTGGGCTGAGCCCTGGCTGCAGTCAGGTGTGGGGCACGTGGTGCTCCCTAGGATTGTGAAAGGTACCTGTTGTTGTAGGCAGAGGACATGTGTTGAGTCACGTGGGCACCACAAGGAACTTACTGTGGTTGAATCATCTGTTTCACACATCCTGGGGAAAGCTCCTGCCTGAGACCTTGCAGTGTGTTGCTCGGCTGGACGAGGAGTCCAGTTCCTCCACAGCTTTGACATAAGCTTTCCTGGGATATCCCTGGTAGATGAAGTAACTTCCTGGTCCTCTCACATTACTTTGGAGAGGCTTGTTTCCTCACTGGATTGCATGGGTGCAAGAATTCACTGGCAGATGAGGACCATCCCTGCGCCATGGAGGTATTTTACAGGACTTGTTGCTTTCAAACTCGAGGTGAAAATGTTGTTGAAAGCTAGTTGTATTCCAGTTCAGGCACCTGCTGGGAACCTGAAGGAGTCTTCCAGAAAACATGTGAGGAGGAGGCAGGGGGCAGGCATGACAACTACATGGTGTGCAGTCAGAAGGACTTTGGCTTTTGACCTTGCTGTGCTTTTCAGAAAGCTGCTTCCTTACCTTGGTGTGCTGAGTAACACTGTGCTGGTATTTTCAGCCACATTTCTAATTCAGAAATAAATGCTAAGGGAGAAAGTTTGTATATATTACAGTCTTGCCACTTTGCCAGTGAATTTTAAATTCATTGATCTGGAACTGTAACGCTTCTAGCACATTTCAGCTTGTTTTCTAAGCAGTCTAAAAGAAAATAAAATTATTGTTACCTGACTAGTTTGTCTTACCATCTTTGTGGTAAATCAGTGTAAGAATGTGAATTGCCTATGATATTTAAACTACCAATTCTGAGTTGAACATGAAGTCCTAAATATTATTATTTAGAATAAACTGTTTTATTTGCAGAGCTTTATTAAGTGAACCCTAAAACTGTGTTCTGGAAACCTTGTGGATTTGGGCAGTCTCTCCAAGCATAGCTGTGATCTGCTTGAATTCAGGTGTTCCAGACCTGGGGGTCTCTGATTGAATTAGTGGGGGAAGGATCCAAAAACAAGTGGTAGACTCTTCTTAGCTGAACTTTCTGCCTAACACACAGATGAAGGTTGCTGGCATTCATGACTGGTTTATGTTATAGATAATTTTTTTTTAATAATACAGATTTTTTTTTTAATACCTCAAAGCCATGGTTGAAATTTCTGCCATAAAATAAACTGGAATTACTAAACTATAAATTTCTTATTAGAATAGATGAAAATTTTATCATGCTGGCAAGCCTAAGATGTGTCAAAAAATTCAACAAAAACCTCCCAAAACAAAATAACAGGAAAAAACCAAAAGCTTCTGACTTCTTAACAGCTGCTACAATTTCCTCTGGGAAATGCAGTGCTGACTGCATTGCATATCAAATGTGGTAATTTTAAACTTTGTATTGATGAACTCTACATAGAATATGTCAATGATTCAGAAGTGTTTCAAGATAAAGATGCAGTTTAAAAAAACAACAACATTGTATTTGTAATCTTGCCAACAGGTAGCATATACTTTTGCAATTAGCTGGGCTCTGACTTCAACACAAAAGAATGCCTGGTGCTTCAATGTGCCTCCAGTTCTTTTTGTCTTGTTTTTCCTTCTGGTTCCTTTTCATTTTACTCCTTGTTTTTGTCCTCGTTCCAGTCTTCTTTTCCTCTTCTTTTGTTTTTAATTTAAATTGATTCCATTTCTTGCTGCTCTTCCCCAGAAGTTTCCCTTTGCAGGCCAAGGTGTCTGTGTGTAGACCATGCTGGGGTTCTGTGTAGCTGCACAGGCGTGGTTGCAGCTCTGACCCCTGTGCTGTGTGTTTTCCCAACACAGATGCTGCGGGAGCACAAGTCTGTGGTTATCCAGAAGCACGTGAGGGGCTGGCTGGCCCGGCGGCGCTACCGCCGCACGCTGAGGGCCATCGTGTACCTGCAATGCTGCTACCGCCGCATGATGGCCAAGAGGGAGCTCAAGAAGCTGAAGATAGAGGCCCGCTCCGTGGAGCGCTACAAGAAGCTTCACATTGGCCTGGAGAACAAGATCATGCAGCTGCAGCGAAAAATCGATGAGCAGGTAAAAGGGTCTCCCTCGCCAGCCTCAGGGAAACCCTGCCAAAGGCTTGGTCACCTTTCTCAGCACTGTGGGCGTTCGCAGAATGCACTGAATTTTCTTGGGAAGGGCACAGTTCTCTTTTCTGAGAAGAACAGTGATAGGAGAGAAGGGGAGGCCACAGTAGAACTGGAACAGTCAAACATCCACTTGTTCCTCTCAGCAGAACTGAGAAAAAACACCCACTCGCTTAACGCCAGTATTGCGTTTGAAGCACGTCAGTTGCTCTGTTTTAGGGGAAGGTGGGGTGATCGTGTCTGATTTAGTTTAGGATGTGCAGCCTTAGAGACTGGACTCTTCTGTCACCCCATTAAGCAATTCTGCAAAACCAGACCAAAACCTTTTTGAAATGGGGAAGCTGCTCCTGTGCTCCCATGTCAGGGTGAATTCTGTAGGGAAGGAAAAGGCTCCCGTAAACCAGAACTTCTCTAACAGCTGCTCTGCCTGTGTTGTGTTTTGCAAAGAACAAAGAGTACAAATCCCTGCTGGAGAAGATGAACAACCTGGAGATCACGTACAGCACGGAGACGGAGAAGCTGCGGAGCGATGTGGAGAGGCTTCGGATGAGTGAGGAGGAGGCCAAGAACGCCACCAACCGTGTCATCAGCCTCCAGGAGGAGATCGCCAAGCTCCGCAAGGAGCTGCACCAGACCCAGTCGGAGAAGAAGAGCATTGAGGAATGGGCAGACAAATATAAGCATGAAACTGAGCAGGCATGTATGGGGTCTCAGATGCATGAGAGGATTTACAGGGTCCTGGTATCCACTCAGGTTTTGCCCAGGTTTAGTTGTTTCACTTGTGTGGCTGGTATTTTTATTGTACTTTTATAACTGTACCATCCTCGATAGGCTTGGTACCTAAATGGCTGCACCTATGGTAGAAGAATATGCTAAATCCATATATGCAAATATATGTATCTAATCTATTCAGATTTTGATATTGAAAGCATTTGCAAAGCCAAATCCTTAAGGTTTCTGACTCAGAGGTAATGCATTCATAACAAAAAATCATTTTTTCCTACCTAGAGAGAGTAAACACATGGATATCAGGAATCTGTCCCATACTCAACATTCAAAGGTGCTGCTATATCCTGCCCAGTGTAAACAGCCAGCCTATTCAACACATGTGCACAGTCTAGTTCAACAGGTTTCAGCTAAGCCCTGATCTTTGCTAACCACAAACAAATGGGTTGATTTCTGTCAAGAGTACTTGCTGATAATGGTGCAAGTTTTGAGTATTGGAAAGCCCATCATTATGCCGCTGTGACAAATTTCAATATCAGATAAGAGTAAGGAAAAATATCAACAGATAAAGCAAAGTGAATGCATAGTAACCATAATCAGACATAAATGAGTACCTGGCAAACCTGAACACAGATAAAGTGACACAGGTTTAGGACAGAGGCAAGGTGTTAAATTGTGGTGTTACCCAGTGCAATGGAATTTACCAGAGAACTACCAAAAGTGTTACTGTTTTATGAATATTTCTGTTTTAATGAGCCATTTTTATCTTTGGGACTTTAATGAAAAATACATGGCACTGTGGAGTGCTTCAGGGCAATTTTAGCATCTGATCAGAAATGGGATGCAGAACATACAGGGGAACGCAGTTTTACACATTTAAGAAATGTCATTTGGAAATGAAGACTTAGTTCACCAGTTCCACTCTGTGAAGAACAATTTAATTGTGTGAACTATTACAACAAAGGTGCCATTGTTAGAGCTAATGATGAAAGATGAACTGCATTCTGAGTCTAATATTTTATTATCTCTGTAGCTGGTATCAGAGCTGAAAGAGCAGAACTCATTACTGAAAACAGAAAAAGAGGACCTGAACCGCCGCATCCATGACCAGGCGAGGGAAATAACAGGTTGGCTCTGTTCTCTTCATTCAGGTTTCCTCCTTCATGTTACCTTAAAGCAACACTCTACTGCATAGATTGGGCTAATTTGCCTTAGTTTACATTCCTTTTTCTGCATTCATTTCTTTGTTTTAAGAACTTGCAAACATCAGAATTATTTACCATTTGAATTTCCACAAAATCCTAAGGGTTTGGGGCCTTCTTTAGGGGGTGTGACTGTTCCAAAACACTTGGATTTTTAAAAGACAGCTCTGATATTTAATACAGTTTGTCTGCTACAACTTTCCTGGCTGCTGTGATTGTGTAGGCAGCAGCCAGGAAAGCTAAACTCTCGGTGTGAGGGCTGTGATGAAGGGAGCTGTGATGAGGAGGGTCAGGATGCTTGAGGTGTAAAGCACCTCACATTTTGCTTTTGCATAGCACAGCAATGAGCTAGTGCCCCTTCTTCCTCCCTCCTGGAATCACTCCTAGAAGGTATCAGCAGAATAACTAACTTGTCTGAGTGAGCACCTCTGTGGTTGCCACAATAATCCTTTGGCCCTTCATGTTTTTGGCCTAATGTTTGCCTAGAGAGGCACAAACACCAGCTTCAAATGGCAGGCTGTTCCTCTGGTGCAGGCCTGGATCTCCTGGATGGATTCACTGCATGGTAGGTAGGGCTGGAATTCTCACTTGATCCCTGCTGTCTGTGGCAGAGTCGATGGAGAAGAAGCTGGTGGAGGAGACAAAGCAGCTGGAGCTGGACCTGAATGATGAACGGTTACGGTACCAGAACCTGCTGAATGAGTTCAGCCGCCTGGAGGAGCGCTACGATGATCTCAAGGATGAAATGAACCTCATGGTGGTAAGTGGCTCCACAGCTGAGAAATCAAAGGCTGTTCAAAACTGTGTTTAGGCAGAGTCTAATGGGATAAGTTAGTAGGTGCTGTCAGCTGTATTGTTGGAAACCTGTACTTGAAAACAGAATTTGTCCTTCTAAATAATATTTATTTTGATTAGGTCAGCCAAAACAAATACATTTAAAATCTGTTGTTGGTTTATAAAAAAAATAAGAATTAATTGTCACATCTGAGAAGAAGGCTAAAATTTCTGCTGTGACTTTCCTGCTGGTATTACTTGTGCTGTTCATCCTTATTTTGCCCTCAAGTTATTCACATCTGTTGGGGTTGTTTGCACCATCTTCATCCAGTGATAAATTTTATGTAGTCCTAGGAGTGTTCTTTGTGGCAGGAATATAAAGTGTCCCTCAATAGAATGTGTAGGGAGTTAAAAAATTGCTGCCTGTTCTTCCTGTAAACTGAATGTTTCTTTCCCACAAAGTGCTGCATCCTTGCTTGGTTCTGCTTTCTGCAGAAATCCTTGGTGGTGTAAAATCTGACCTATCTCCATAAAACATTTTCTTACAAATTTTGATATTGATGACATAACACCAAGTATTATAAGCTAAATTAAAGGTTATGGAGAGACAATCACAGGGAAAACCATATACTGGTACTGATTTGTTCCATTTGCACTTCAGAGCATCCCCAAGCCTGGGCACAAAAGAACAGACTCAACTCACAGTAGCAATGAATCTGAATATACTTTCAGCTCTGAGATCACAGAAGCAGAAGACTTACCACTAAGGATGGAGGTAACATTAAAAATCCCCCACAACTCTTCACTGATACATAGTTGAACTCATTCCTTTCTCCTTTTTTTCATAAGTGCCTCTGAACACCTTGTCCTTATCCTGAGATATCTAATGCTTTAATGCAACTTTCTCCATTTCCTTTTAGAGAAACACTTGCTCCCTAGTTAGTTGAGATCCTGTGTAAAAAGACTGTCGAAGTATGCTTTGAACTCTTCTTGTATTACAGTAAGCATAGAATAGATACTTGGTGATCCAGCTGATTTGCATCTGTGAAACATTTGGTTGTCAGTGTTGGTAAACACAATCACTTATTCAGGACAAAGTGGGAATTTAAAAAACCAGTGAAACTTCCTGAGGAGCCTGCCTACTATATAGTCAATGATTTAAAATGGCAAGCTGCATGGAATGAGTATCCTGTTAGGGGTTGAAAAGTCACATTTGATCAGGTTTTCTCTATTTCATAGAGAAGAATCAAACTCCCAGAATGGGTGCTTCCTTTGCATATGAAGCAATACAAATCCCAGGATGTTTGGAAAAATGATCAGGTAGATGTTCAAAAAATGTTCAGAAGGATGACTTGATTTAGCTAATGAATAATAATCATAAATAATTTGTGGTGCAACTCCAAGCCATTGATAACATTTTCCAAGATAACTCCCCCTTTCAGCCCATCCCATCACAGTGGGACTGCAGACAGAGCCCTCAGGGTGGAGGTCTGGCTGTGCTTGGCCCTTTCCAGAGTCAGAGTTTTCTCTGTGCATTCTGAAGAGCTCCTTAACTGTGAGCCAGGGCACAGCACACCCTGTTTGCCCTCTGCCTAGGTTAGGGATCTCCAGAGTAGCTTTTGACAGGCTGTCATTGCTGCTTTGGAAAGCCTCTGCAGAGAATTATTTTCTCCTGTGGATGCAAATATCCTGACGCATTGGGGCTGGCACAGCCTCTCTGCGCACTCTTTCATAATTCGCCTTCCCACTTAGGATTTTCTTCTTGCATAATGGTTTCAGGATGATGCTCCTACATTCACAGAGACTCAGGAGAAGGACAGTGCAACTACAGGTGGTGGGATGTCACATATGAGCCAAATGCCATGTTTTCCTTTGGCTAATGGACTCACTGAATTGCTGTTGTAGAGCCAGGTTTGGGTTTTTGAATATAAAGGAAGAAATGAACTCACACAAGAGTGTGAACAACTGTAGCACTGTATTTGTTTAACCCCTCAACGTTCTCCAGTTCCAACTCCAGACTAACAATATAGATTAATTATACAAAACCACATTAAAAAATCAGGCTCACCTCTAAGCAAATGAGTAAAGCCAGAAAACTCAAAAGTCTGTTTCCTTTTGCCTGAGCTGTTGGTGTGGTTTATGACTCTTCCCCTCAACAGTAAAAGGAGATGAAGTGGAAATGGCTGTGCTTGCTTGTCTGCTACAGTCATTAATATTAATTTTCTAGTTCCTTTTCTAGGCTTTAAAATTTTATGGTACAGTTCATAGTAAACACTTTGATCTTTCCGGTACATAAAGTGCAAAAAGCCTGATGGACAATTTCTAATGCAGGTTCAGATTGCAAACACTGGTCCTTGCCCAGATAATAGTGAAGAAACTGGTGAATTAGGCTTAGAACAGGCTGTATAATTAGCACAATAAAAGGAAAAAGGCTTAAAATATATTTTCTGTTACCTATTTTTTGTGTCATATCCCACTAAATTAACCTTCAAATTGCCAGAAAGGTTTCTCTTTAGCTGAAGAACTTACTATAGAAATCATTGAAAACTAAACCAACAACCAAAAAATCCCTTATTTACAGTTGTTTCCAGGTGAGTCTAACCACAAACTTTTTTTTTTCTACTTTCCCCCGTTCAAACATGTCAGAATATAAGGTATGCTTAGTTATAGACCTCCTGTCTGCTAGGTAGTGTCTAGTGCTTTCTTTTGCTAGGCTTTAGGCTTAGAAACATTTTCTACTAGTAAATCCTTTTTAAAAATAGTGTTTGATAGCCGATGAAATATTTTAGATATTCAGTGCTCAGAATCAAGTAACATTTCTGTGTTCCTCTCTTTCCCCAGTCTGTTTCCCATCTTTACTCACTGTTGTGCTTCCTTGTGCTGTGGAAGGGGAATACTCCTTGACTTCCCTCTGTTGTTTCTAAAGCAGGAGCCTAGTGAGAAAAAAGCAGCGCTGGACATGTCTCTGTTCCTCAAGCTGCAGAAACGGGTTTCAGAACTGGAGCAGGAAAAGCAGTCCCTGCAGGATGAACTGGACAGAAAGGAGGAACAGGCTCTCCGTGCTAAAGCTAAGGTGGACTCCTTGTAGCTGATCAAATGCTGACACCAGAATGTCCCTCCTTGTGAAACAGTAGCTCTGTGAATGCTGACTGGCTTTCACTAAATCTTTATCTTCCTCTAGCCCTTGCTTTTTTTAATGACAAGATTCCTATTGGTGCTTAGTTCTAGGGACTGGTTGTTTAGTTTTTCAAGGTCCTTGAGATCCTCTGATGGAAGACAGAAGGAACAAAAAGTGCTTAGGACTTCACCTAAAAAAAAGAAAAGGCTGAAAGGCTGTTTTTATTAAGGAGTAGCCATAAGATAATCTACTTAAAAGATGGGGAGAATGGGTAATTGTTCATTTTAGGCCGAAGAAGAAGTGCATAGCCAAAGCACTGGGCTTAGACGCATTAGCTGATTGTGATTTAAATTCTCCTGATTTGGTCTTCTTAAAAAATTATGAAACCAGTTTTGGCAATTGTTTCCTACTATGTTTCTACCAGTGAATTTCTTTAGCATGCTGGGGTTCATCCTGCTCTGTTTTGTTGCCAGTGACAGTATACCAACATATATTACATGTGTCATAAACTCAGTAGTAAAGCAGACAATGCCAATATTCAAACTACAGCAGTTAGCAGTACCAGCATGTTTTACAGTTGTATAGGAAAATAATTACAGTTCCCTTTTGTTTTCCTACCTCAATGAAGGATTTTTAGTTTTCACACTTGTTTGTATTCTTTCATAGGAGGAAGAAAGGCCTCCCATAAGAGGTGCAGAGTTGGAGTATGAGTCACTCAAGGTAATTGTAAACCAGAGGTTTCTGGGTTTTTTCTAGTAAGACTCTTGCCACCAACTCTATGTGCTGGCATAGAAAATTACATCAGCTCTCCTGTTTCCAAATAGTAGCTGGAGAAACTAGAACAAATATACCCCAGCAGTCATTTCATTGTAGGACTGCTCTTTTTGAGGTGCAGAATGTGTGCCTGGGGATGCAAAAGGAAAAGATCCCCTAAGCCAGGGGGAGTTCTCTAGTAAATCAGTAAGTACAGCTTGCAAGTTAATTTGAGCAAAAATACAGTGATAAATGTAGGTCTATTTTTCAAAAGCATTATTTAAATTACTGCATAGTTTAGACCACTAGAACTAAACATATTTCCTAATAGCAATGCAGAATTTTCCTAGCCTGCTGACCACTATTTGTTGTGAACTTTTATTTATTTATTTATTTATTTTTGCTAAGGGGAGAATTATAGGAAAAAAAGGCTGTCAATTCTGTTTCCCATCAAATCTCTCTGATCCATGTGTGTGTGTTCTGGTTTTGCATTTCAAACAAAAGGTTAGTCCTGTTAGTGAAATCCTCCCAGATACTATTGACCATAGTCAAGAGGCCAGGGATACAGGGGAGATTGATGGATTTCTTGGAGTCACACATAATTTTTACCATTTCTATCCATAGTTTTGTACCTATGGGTTACAGACGTGTCGCAGTGCTGCTGGGTGACAGAATTGTCCCTGTTTCTTGCAGCGTCAAGAGCTTGAATCTGAGAATAAAAAACTGAAGAATGAGTTGAATGAGCTGCAGAAGGCCCTCACAGAGACACGAGCTCCAGAGGTGACTGCTCCTGGTGCCCCAGCATACAGAGTCCTCCTGGACCAGCTGACCTCGGTCAGTGAAGAGCTTGAAGTACGCAAGGAAGAAGTTCTCATCCTGAGGTCTCAGCTTGTTAGCCAGAAGGAGGCAATTCAGCCCAAGGTAAATCTCACTCAGCAGGTGCACTGTGTGGAAAAGTTACATTGCATCATTTATTGATTAACATATAAATTAATGTTCTGCTTGAAAAGGCAGAAGAAAATAGTCTGGGTTTGAAAACCTTTCTAAGTGTAATCCAATGGTCCATTATTAGTGCACAAACCACAACAGTCTGAATTAGGAGCTTGTTTTAATGAACCAGTCTGGGGTTTCTCTACCAGCACTCATGTGAAGATGTACAGGCTGTACCAAAGTTCTGATCCCCTAGACTCCTTTAACAGTACACAAATAATTCCCATTGGGAGCTGTATCATTTCTCTAGTGTGCAGTTGGACTGAAAAATTTAAAGGAATTCTCAGGAATTCCTTTCAATTAATAGTTCAGTGGAAGGAAGAGTTTGTTCTACATCTATATGATTGCAAGTCAGTAAAGTTTCATAAAAATAACTTCTGAAGATATGTAAATTCCATATTATTGCTTCATAAGTGCTATGTGCTTTTTTAGAAAGAAGAGTAGATTAGATTAGAAATGCATATCTTCTAAAAAGCTCTGACTCTGATGGCAAAGGGAAAGTAATAGCTTTGCAGATAGGAATCAGCCAACGTGAAAAGGCATCATGTAAATCACGGAACTGGTAATTTCCTCTGAACTGAGCTATCTCTTGTTTCATAACTGCAGCAAGGAATGAACAGATATGTCATCTTTTCTTTGCTGCTGCAAAGTTATGGCTATATTTGTCCTAAGTAAACTGGAAGTCTGTGGTGCATGAAGATGTGTAAGTCTTGTTTTAAATGATTGACCCTAAAGAAAACAGAACATGTCTTTCTGTAGTATTTATAACATTGTAAGGAAATACTTAGTAAATCTTTCAATAGTATTCCCAGCAGTGGTGGGATGGATGTGTTGATTTTACAGTGGCTGTGTGGGAAGTAGGAAGGTGACCTGTGGGATGGTCAGCAGCCAGTTTTCAGATACCTTCTGCTTTTTACATTGGACAGCTGCAGCACAGACAGATTTTTTTTTTAATGTTTTGTTTTTCTTCTTTCTTGCCTACCAATTTGATTGCCAGGAGGACAAGGTACACATTTTCTTCTACAGTTACAAACCAGAGTTTCCTGAATGCTAAAATAACCCTCAGCAATACTGAGCTGTCATTTCCCTGCCTCTTAAGTAACATACATGTTCTTGCGTTTTACATGGATATTATTGAAAAGCTTTTCTCATAATTCTGTGTCCTCTGCATCCCCATCTTCATGCTCTGCACAGGGAAACAAGTAAATTCAAAACAAGCAGATTTAACAGTTTTGAACTGTTGCTTTATGCCAACCTGAATATGAAAGGAAGGATTTAGGAATTGGTCAAGTCAGCTCCATCATGTTTCTTGCTGAGTATGTTTGAGGGGTAAGGACAGTGATCCAGGGAGCACTGTGATCCAGGAATCAGACTTTTGTTAACTTGCAAAGTCCTTGTATTTCACAACAAATTAGGTGTCTGTGGTATGAAGAAGCTCCTCACTTTAGAGTGTTTGCTATCCTTGGCAAGCAACAAACATTGTGGACTCATCATCTCTAGCTACTGGATGGGAATTGCTGAATGTTTGAGTAGAAAATGTAGTTGAATACATAAAAGAGTATAAGAAACTGAACTGACTGTAAAAGATAGATGTTCAGACTGCTAAATCTTGACAGATTATCAGGTGAGATACAGCAGTTTTACTCTGTAGTAAATTAATAGTAGAAAAACCTCAAAGATCTCATAAAGATGTTGGGAATAATTCCTTGAGGAGCTTACATATTTTATTGTTTCTCATATTGGATAACACAAATCATACTAGACATAGAGATCTAGGCTCCGGAATTTAAGCCCACAAAGCTGTTATTGTAAAAACTTTTCAAACTTGTGCTCATGAGAACAGCATCTGCTTGTTTTGAAAGTCAAAAAGTCAGAATTCCATCTCTTATGTTCATTAAAGTCCTCTGGTACTCCATGGCAATGACTCAGATCAGACTGGCCAAGGTGGCTATAAACATCTATTAAGTATTTCAGGTTTTACAGAAGAAAAAGCCATAATAAACATTAAAAACTGAAACAAAATGGCACTGTGGTACTATCTAAATTAGAAGATCTCAAGCCCTTGTCAATTCTTTCCTGTTTTGACAGAGAATTTAAAATACACGAGTGAGAAACAGTTCTTATTTTTGAGCTTTGAAAGACTCCATGTAATGCTATGTTTAAGAAATATTAATAGAATTAAGCTGGCAAAACTATGCTGCTTCAGTTTTAGTATTAGCAGCTGTTCCTGGCAATTTGAATAAAATGCAAATTCAACATGTCATGAAATTTATTTTGTTCCTTTTATTTGATGAACAAGTGGAAAGAGATTAATTGTACCCAATTACTAGACAAACCAATATTTGACCATTTTGTATGCATTTATTTTAAAAGATAAACCAAATGGACATAGCAATTATGGACCAATCTCTTGCTCAAGTACCCACACTTATTTAATGTGTCTACTCAAGGATTGGTGTTCCACATGAAGAAAACATGGATTCAAGGAGCAGTTATGTTGTTAAATTTACAGTAAATGATCATTCTTTTTCCAGCATACAATGACAGATGCTACAATCCTCTTGGAGGATGTACAGAAGATGAAAGACAAAGGAGAAATAGCACAGGCATATATTGGTCTGAAGGAAACAAACAGGTACAAGTTCTCTTTATTTTATTTTGTGATCACCTGGGGTCTGCTGTGACACACTGTTTATTGTGTTCAGTCAGTTCCATCCATGTATGTCCAGAGAACACTCATAGCTGGGGTTATAATTTGATTTCATTAGTAAAATTGTTGTGTGCAGTATTTGAAAGGATTTGGAATAAATGAGGGAATGTGAAATCAAGCTTTCTGTATTTCCATCCTCTTAGTCTTTAATTGCTGTGTGGCCCAGCCTGGGTGCCAGTCCCCAGGCTGGTTTGTCACCCTCTGAGCCACAGTGGTCACAGTAGTCTGTGGCAATGCATTTATTGTAACAGCACAGAATGCTGTAACCAGCTGGGCTGTCACTGAAAACTGACTTGCATCATTAAGAAAAAAACACATAAACAAGAAAAGTAATTTGCTAAGTTGTTTTGGAGGGTGTTTTGTTTCTCTTATTTTGTAACTGTAATGTAGTGTGTAATGTCCTTGCCATGTCACCTCTTCACCATCACATATATCTCTTGTATTTTTTTAAACACGTTTCTTGAAAGGCAATCTCCCCAGGACTATCATATGCTGAATGAGGACGGAGAACTTTGGCTGGCTTATGAAGGGTTAAAACAAGCCAACAGGTTACCATACTTCTCAGAATGGGGTTTTTTTTTCCTTCATTTGCATCTTCTTTTCTAGCTGACTGCCCCTTGCTATGGGTTTGCTTTAGCTACAGTACTTCTATTGCTTTAACAGTTAGAAAAAAAATTCAACACAGGTTATACAAATTAAGGAGTTTCCTCAAACCTAATCCTCAAAGCTTTCTACTTGTCAGGTTTTATAATTAAAAAAGTTTAAGATGGCACAACATAATTCATACATACATACAGCCAATACATAATTCATAAGAATACTTGCACAAAAGTAGACTGTAAAATACCAGAAGCTCCACAGCTAGAAAGTATTTGTAGTCATGTACTATTTGTGCACTTTTACACCAGGTTTCAAAACTGATGTTCCTTACAGTTTTTCAGCCTAAAGTACAATCATTTTATTGTTTAAGTAGCTTCAGTGTACTCTTAAATTTCAAACCAAAATGGGCCTTAGTCTCCCTGTGTCTCAAGTTCAGTAAATTAAACATTCTTCTCCCATGTCTCTCCATGCCAGATTCAAAATGTAAGTCACAAAATAACCAAGAAAGAGAAGTAGTCTTTAGTTCCTTGTGGTGCTGTTGAAGCCTCAGTGGGACCCCTGTGGTCTCTGCAAGGACTGTGCTGGTCATGGGGCAGGCGAGAATCGCCTTGTTGAGAAGTGCAGCTCTGGCTCTGTGTGCTCGTCGGTGTTCCTGACTTCCAAAATGCTTCCTGGTCCTGCCCTGACAACTAACTCACTCCATCAGCACTGCTGATGTTCTTCAGTGTATGCATTTGGTAGCAGTAACTACAGAAGGTGGCATTTTGCAATGACTGCTACTAACTAAGGTCCTTCCTTTTCTGGTGCTAACACATTCTACCCCTAACATGGTTGTGTAAAGCTGTGAAGATCTAACTTAGAGCAGGTGTTCTGCAGAGCAGGATGGGAGTTGGTTTGCTCTGTGCCTCTTGCCTTTTGTCCTGGCACTGCAGAGACAAGAAGCTTTATATTAAATGGCAGAGCCCTGCAAGTAAATGACTATTTGCCCTTGTGTGCTTCATCAGTCTAGTTACTAATAAATGTTTCTGCCTTATGCATATTTAAACCCTGAAAAGTTGTCTAATTGAACACTGGTAGTCACTAGTATTGTCATTTCCTGTGTACGTACAAAATTATGAGTCAGAGCCCTTGGACAGTGCCTTGCCAGCAGGAGTGGAACCCCCAGCACTGCCTGGCAGGAGGCTGATACGTGTTATCCTCACTTCACAAAGAGAATTTGAGATGTGATGTGCTCAAGGGGAAAGAATGAGTTAGTGGTGAGGATAAAGCTCCTGGATTTTAGTCCTGAGTCTGATTCTGTTGTTGGCCTTTCGTGCATTAAGGACAACCCTCTGAAAAATATTTGGTTTCATGTAAAAATAAAGATTATTAATGTGCATTTGCAATTAAATGGTTTCTGACTGAAAAAGTTCACTCTGAAAATATTTTGCATTGTTCATATTGCAAGGTGCTAACTTGAGTGATAAATAACATCTTAGGTTATTCGATTTGTTCAGAGGTAAAACCCTTTAAAGGCCCTTCAGTCAATCTGTGAAGACAACTTTACATTTGTTGCCACAGTGGCACCCTGTACAGTACATGTTCAATCAAAGGAAACGCAAAGCAGTGTCACAATTAGCTTCTCTCTCTTCACTTTTTGATCATGGAAGCTTAATTTAATTAGAAGGCATACTGAAGGGTTTAAAGAGTACTCTGCCTTTTTCATTTTCCTTTGCAAGCCATGGCTAATTGTTCCTGAGCAGCAGCTAAAGCTTTACACTCCCTCTGAGAACTGGGGATGTAACTTTGAGTGTGCTCACACAAACTGTTGCTCAACCTCCTTAGGCTGCTGGAGTCCCAGCTTCAGTCGCAGAAGAAGAGCCACGAGAATGAGCTGGAATCGCTGCGAGGTGAGATCCAGAGTCTGAAGGAGGAAAACAATCGGCAGCAGCAGCTCCTGGCCCAGAACCTGCAGCTGCCTCCCGAGGCGCGCATTGAGGCCAGTCTGCAGCATGAGATCACCCGGCTGACTAATGAGAACTTGGTAAGAGAAATGATGGAGCTGGCATGGGGACTTGCAGACCTGCCACACCTCGAGGTTCTTATCATTTTTCAGATGGCAGCTTCCTGCAAAAAAATTGCATGAGGGTAGTGGTTTTCTTGAGTGTAGGTTAATGGGAGAGAGAGGCTGGTGATTGCTCCTGAAGTAATAGTGTTTCAGGAAACTGGTTTGAAGGTTGGGGCATGGAGGAAGCTTGTGGATCCCAGCTTCCAACTGGTGACTCTAGTCATGGTTAAATAGAATGTTGATATCCAGGGAAGTCATAAAAACTAGTAATGGAGCCAAGGAGTGGTGTTTCCTCTGAAATATGTTTGTTTGTTTATTTCATTTAATAACTCTGATGTAATTCTTTAATTATTTCATGTAATTTATCTTCCCATTTCTCTCTTCCCTGCCTGAAGCTAAAGAGATAATCCATCATTTTACAAGCTCCAGCTATTCAGTATGTTTTGAAAAAAGAAATAGTTCCATAAAAAGAAACTTGGCTTGAAGTCACTTAGCTAACAGTATTACATGTTTTTGTGTGAAGGAAGGATTGGGCAAAACTCCTTTCCTTCTTCCACAAAAGAGTACATTCATCCTATGTGGGCTACTGCATTTCTGGGGAAATCTTCCAAAGAGACTTGTGTTGGAATATGCTTGGCTTGTTACTGGTAAAGGGAAACATGCTACTTCAGCCAGAAAAATCCTAGCTGTGTCATTGCTCCCTCCAAACAAGCCAACATGTAGTGTTTCCTGCTAATGACAGAAGTTATCACTGTTGGGGTCTTGTCTTAATACCAGAGATTCTGAGCAAAGTATCAGATAATTCAGCTGATACATGTTGGAGAACTGGCTAAAAGTGTAAGTTTGCCTCAGCAGCCGCAGTCTCTCACTGGCAAAGGTGAATGTTTCTGTGGCAGCAGCTCCCTCCTGCTGCTCTGTCATATGTTATGATTTTTAGCCATTTTCTCCCCCAGAGACCTACTCATCACATCGTGTTCCCAAGACAACACACAGTCATGTAATTATTGCCCAGAGGAGTTCTCTTTGTTTTCAAATACACTGAATGTAATTTTACTTGTTAAATATAGACTCATTCCGTAGTATTTCACTTCAGATGTTTGAGTATTGCAAGTCCACTCCAAGCCAGGTGTATGTTTCAGTTCCACTCCTAGCCCTGGAGTGGAAACAATTTGCAGCTTTCCAGATGCCATGTTAGAATTGTAGTGTTCACTGCAATCCCATCTTCATTAGCATAAGAAAATGTCCTGTCCCTGTTCTCACAAGGGTTGTATTCCATGCTTTCACAGTCCTAGTACAGCCCATTTTTAAAAGATCTGACTGTTCTGCAACTCATCTACATCAGCTTCTCTCTGGGAGGTGCTGGCATGAAAACAACTAAGGCCTAGACTACCTAAAAGTAGGAGATCCTTGATCTTGTTGTATTCTGATTTAATCTGTACAGTGCTCACTGAAGTTTCAGTGTCTCAGAGGGAGGGAGAAAACCAACCCTGTCCCTATTTTTGCAGTTTTATGAGGAGTTGTATGCAGATGATCCCAAGAAGTATCAGTTGTACCGGATTTCCCTTTACAAGCGGATGATTGTATGTAGTTCACACAAGTCCTGTTTCTCTGTTGTCTGGTCGCTGTTTCTGAAGCACTAATTGAAAAGCAGGCTGTCTCCTTCTCTCCCTTTCAGAGGAAATGCCCCTGCAGAGAGCTTCACGATGCAAATTACTTCCTTCACTGCTTTTTTTTGTTAGCCCTAGTGTCCTTTGTGTAATCTGTGTTTCCTTTTGATGCACAGTTTTGTTACTAATACGAGCCTTGCGCTGTGAGCAAAGCTAAAGTTTCTTTTTGAATACTACTTAATACAGCCCTGGAAAAGAGGTACATGATGCAAAAGATGTTCAATTTTCAAAAATACTCTTTGGTTTGAAACTTTGATACATTTAGGTTCAGTTCAGAAAAGTAGAGGACTGATCATACAGATCCTTACCAAGGTGAATGGTGTCAGCAATCCAGTCATAGCCTGAATTTATTCTGATTTTACTATTTTTCAGAAATGCAAAATATGAAGAATGACATTGGAGATAGTATTTTCATAGAAATTAAAGACAGCACCATATGTGAGCTGGAAAGAATATAATTTATGAGTTTCCAGATCTTAATGAGATGTGAAATCTGCTAAATTTGTTTAGAGGAACCATAGAAAGAACTTTATTTGTCCTCACATAGAGGTTGTTCTGAAGTCATATCCCTTCCCTGATACATTTGAAACAGTTTGTCAAACTTATGTATATCTTTTTGTTAATTTCAGGAGAAATTGTTTTTTATGACAATGAGTAGGTAGTGTTATTGAATTGTTAGGATTTCTGTTGTAAAATTGAACAGCACTTTGGATGTGAAGCATGGCATCAATTCTGTTGTCAACAGGCCTAATATCTTACTGCTCAAGTATATAGTGTCAGCTTGTCAGCTCTTCTACTACATGATTAAGGTTTGTGCCCATGCTGCACTAAAATGTTTCAGTACTTCAGAAGAGGTGTAGTTTCCCAGATGATGCTTTTGAAGCAGGGAGTTCACGATCCCTAGTGTTCTTACCAGTGCCAAGAATAATCCTCATGCATGGGAGATTTTTCTTCTAAGCTGCTTTCCAACACTTAACCTGGGATGGCTTTCAGGTTGTTCGAGCTTGAGGTTTTGCTTTCCTTAGGAAGACTTTCCCTTTTTTAATTACACCATTATTTTATGAATGTACTACAACAGATATGTCACAGAACTATTCAGATTTCTGGGAATGTTCTTTTGAAGGATAAATATGATATATTAAAAAATTAGGACTTCCAGGTGCTAGATGTTATTCAGATACAGAATAAAAACATGTAGAAAACCATTTTCTGTGTAAGGAAATGTGATGACAGCAAGGGAAATAGCAGAGTAACACAAGAAATGGTGTTTGGATGTTTGATTTGGTAAATTTGAGTGCAAATTATGGTCTTTCTAGGAATCTCTCATTTTCTCAACATGGATAGGTCTGAATAAGGAGTCAGTCTTAAAGACAGGATTAAATGATGCAGAAATACAGGATAGCTGTTTAATAATAAAGAAAATCATTTCTGTGAGGCATTTGGAAGAGCAGGGAGGAAGCATTAGGGAGATGTGTTTGCAGCAAAATATCTTCTGCTATATGAACTGACCTCATTCTGAGTGTCTGCAGAATCTACCTGCCTATGAGCTTTGCCTTTGTCATGCTGCATATAACTGAATAATATTTGCAATATTTGTCTTGTGTTGTAGGCAGTGTACCAGCTTGCAACCCTTGGCCAGAGGATGGCACTTCTGTTCAGCTTTCCTCACTGCCTCATAACTCTAACTGCACTGTTTTTGTCTCTGTCACACGGCACAGGATTGTTCCCATATCTTAATCTTCCCCTTATTTTAATTTACAGGATTTAATGGAGCAGCTGGAAAAGCAGGACAAAACTGTTCGCAAGTTAAAGAAGCAGTTGAAAGTATTTGCTAAGAAGATCGGTGAACTCGAAGGTACTTTTAGATCTTGAGAGAAAGATTTTGGTTTACTTTGTGATCTGATTGTCATCAAACCCATCTGTTTTAGCAGTTGGGAGGGCTTCAATAGCTCTAGCCTCTGTTGATTGCAGAAACAGGATGTATACTCAGACTCCTGTGTGTCCCTTCAGGAACCTTTAGAAGATGAGAAAAGGAGATAGATGTTTCTCTGGAGGCAGAAAGTATTCAAACATAGAGGCACATTTTCTGCACTGTTTGTGTACTCAAAGAGAGTATCTGATTTTGTCAAGAGAAAAGCAGTACTAAATATGAGCCAGGCAAAAATCAGTTACCCAGTTTTCCTTTGAATGTGGAGGTTAGTTACTTAAACTAAGCATTTTTATAAAAAAAAGTCTTAAAATATTCTTCAGTTACTTCTCTGGGCAAGATCACAGTAATCTTCATACATAATACAGAGTGGGAAAATGCTCCTGAAAATATTGTTTGGTCTGTGTGTATTGCCTAATTAACAGTAGGTCTGACTGGGATGGAGTTAACTTTCATCATAGCAGCCTGTGTGGTGCTGTGTTTTGGATTTGAGTCCATAACACTGCTGGGAACACATTGGTGTTTTGGCTACTGCTAAACAGAGCTGGAAAGTGTCAAGGTTTCCTTTTTCTCCCACTCTGTCCCCTCAGTAAGCTGAGGTGGGAGGGCACGTGGGCACACAGCCAGGACAGCTGACCCAGACTGGCCAAAGGAATGTTCCATATGCTGCACCTCCTAATGACGGGAACCACAGAAGGGTTTTTTGGACACAAGGTAGCTGTGTTTTGAGACTGGCTGGACATCAGTTTTCTTGGGGTGGGGGTTTATCATGAGTAATTGCCTTTGCTTTGCTTCCCACCCCCCAGCCCCTTTTCCTTCGCTTACTAAACCACCTTTTTCCCAACCGATGAGTTTTCTCAGTTTGGCTCCTAATATTCTCTTCCCTGTCCTGCTGGAGCCAGGACTTTCCTTAGGAATGTTACAGAAATGTCTCTGGTATGTATTGTTTTCACTGGAAAATGTAATGTTTCTTTTCATTCTCTCTCCAAAGTGGGCCAGATGGAGAATATATCACCTGGACAAATCATTGATGAACCTATTCGTCCGGTTAACATTCCACGGAAAGAAAAGGACTTCCAAGGGATGTTGGAATATAAGAAGGAAGATGAACAAAAACTTGTCAAGAATCTTATTTTAGGTAAGCATTTTTCTCACTTGGGGCCTTCTCTGCTTCCATACAATCTGAAAAATTAATAATAAGAGCACAGAATTTCCATTAGGAAATGAATAGCTTGTTTTGGTTTTGACGGTGTTCAGTTTACCTACAGTTCCTAAACGTGTATTGTAATCTAATTATCCTTCCTGATTAGTAGAGTACATATTAACATGCCTGCATGTTTTTAGCAGGCACTTTTATTTTCTTATTCTGTTCTTTTACCAAGAAAGTGTCTCTTAGTTTTACTCTGAGTTTTCACTGACCAGAGATACATATATATCCATGTATATGCTATTAACTGGGGAGGTTGCAATTACCTCATATAACATCTTCTAATGACTTGACACTTAACAAGACAATGTGTGTTTGTTTTTCCCAAGAGCTGAAACCACGTGGGGTAGCTGTCAACCTGATTCCAGGACTACCAGCATATATTTTGTTCATGTGTGTGCGCCATGCAGATTACCTTAATGATGACCAGAAAGTGCGGTCGTTGTTGACTTCCACTATCAATGGCATCAAAAAAGTGTTAAAGGTTAGTTAGTCTGCTTAGTTTAGAAAAAAATGTTAAAATTCTCTTTTGGTTTTATGTTAGGAGAATGAGGAGAAGGCTTTCAGTGAATTGGCTCTGGATTTGTGATCAGTGAACTCCCACTAAAGTCCCAAGAGTTGTGTTAAAAAAATAACAAATTTTGTATGGATACATTGCTGGCATTTTGTCCATACAGTAGCAGAGATGCATTGAATTAATAGGGAAAGAAGCACCTTCTTTTTGTTTTGAATAGTCACCCTCCTCTGAAGCTCAGCTTACAAAGTTTGGATGTAGTCAGACTTTGCAGAGTGAGTCTTCGTTAATCTTCTCCAGAGCATGTAAATAAACAGTTTCATTTGCAGTTTTGGTTAACAGATTCCTCATTTGCTTCACCTACAGATTACACTGATGATAATAAGTTACTGCCCAAAGTCTTTGCAAGGAGTTGGCTGGGAGAGTTCAGGCCAGGTGTATCTCGAAGGCATTATTAAGACATAAATGTGTTTTATGTTTACATGTTTTTTTTATTTTTTAAATGAGAGAGATGCGTCAAAAGCCAAGCCTTTAATCAAACTTACAAGTTTTTAAAAAACACTTAGTAAACAATCCTGCTGGAGCTTAGATATCCATAGGAATTTTTGAACATTTTTAAGTGAAAGAAGTGCACACTACAGACCTCTAGAACTACTCAGCATATACTCAATCCTGTGTTCTTCGGTGAGAAGGATTTGTTGTTTTCATTTTCCATATCAGGCTGCCAAAAGGGTTATGATGTAAGTGGCATTCATCAAAACTGAATCCTTCCCTGCTCCTCCTGCTGGCTCTGTATCATTCCAGTCTTCCCTGCTGGGCTCTTCACAAGAGTCACTGGGTATTTTGGGAATGGTCACATTGCCGTTTGATTCTTGCCCAGAGCAATTAGGATGGGCCTGTAAAACACAGAAAGATCATCTCTGTGGAAGAAATCATATTAGTGAGAAATACTAAGGAAGACAGGGAGGGTGTTAAACAGCACTTTGCCAAAACCCTTGCTTTCCTAATACATTACTGTAATACACAGTTTTGCAAAACATCAGAATGAGGATCTGCTAGAAAGTGTATTTTAAGTGTTTAGTTGTGTATCTTGCATTCTATTGTTTCATTTCTCCTGCCAGTCTTTGCTGAGCTGTGTTTGTTTTTATCTTCAGAAAAGAGGCGATGACTTTGAAACAGTTTCCTTCTGGCTGTCGAACACCTGCCGATTTTTGCACTGTTTGAAGCAGTACAGTGGAGAAGAGGTAAGCAGTGCTCTTACTCTGGTTTCTCTTGCTCTCCAGTACTGCTGTCAGGACTGCTCCTTAACAAATCCTGTGTAAAAGATCTAGTCATAGTCTCTTCAGATGGCTACACCTTTTGGAGTGATGGTGACAGCATCAGGGGACAGCACAGGGATATAAGATGTGAAGATTTGAAGCAGCTTCCCTTTATTGCAGGCCAGGACCCAGAGTCTAGATGACAGTGAGCTCCCAGAAAGGCCAGCTCAGGTTAAGCAGGAGAATCTGGCAGGTACCATTATGGTTTTTTAGCAATGATTCACTGGACTCCCTATCAAAAAGGCCTTATTAGGCCTTTTAACCATAGTATAGCAGCCCAGTTGACATTTGGAGGCTGTGATAGGCACAATTCTTTTTTCAGGCTTAACTGGGCTTTTGGCCGTAGCTGGCCAGGTGAAAGTGCCCGTGCTGGAGAGGGAGGGAGTCTTGCCTGCCAGAAAACTGGCAGAGTTTGTTCCTGTGTCACAGACCTGAAATTTGGAGTTAAGGAAGCAGGTGCTGGCAGGCATCACACTTGAAAAGCAAATCCTAGCATTAGCCTCAATCAGACAAAGTTCCAAACTAAAATTTTGTAGGGCTGTGGCTTAAGGTATTATTTGTCAGTTGCATGAAAGAAAATGCAAATACTGGGTTTGTGTAATATTTTTATGCTCTACTGAAGCATTAATTTCTGTTATTTTATGAATTCAGGGGTTCATGAAGCATAATACACCTCGTCAAAATGAACACTGCCTCACTAATTTTGATTTAGCTGAATACAGACAAGTACTGAGTGACTTGGCTATTCAGATCTACCAACAACTTGTCCGAGTGTTGGAAAATATTCTGCAACCAATGATTGGTAAGGCAAAGTTTAATTCCTTAAGCTTCACAACATAGTACCAAAATGAAAATCATGATGGTAGTAGTAGATGTATCTTGTATTTCTTCCTAAACAGTAGAGTTTCATTAATAGTTCTTGTGGTATTCTGTTCACATATGACAAGGACTCTTCTGGACAGGTTGGATTAGAGGAAAAACTAAACTGTGACTGGTTTTTCTGGCAGTGCCAGAATAAATTGGTATATCTTATTCATGCTTGGCATAAATCAGGCATTTACAGGAAGAAGCTGTCAGGACAATCTGATATTTGTTTCCCTGTCTGTTGGGAAGTATCCCGTGGAAAAAATCAGACTTTAATTACATGAGAACCTTTAATTAAAATTAATGTGGAAAAAATTGTTTGGTCGTTATGGACAGCAGTGAGGAATTAAATCACGAGCAGTGATAAAGCTAACATTCAGAGATTTTTTTTTTTTTTTCAATTAAGAATACTTTTCATTTTCTGTTCAGACAATAATACTCTCACCAAAATTTTCATGCTTTCCAATCATAACATTTTAGAAGAATGGAACAGCTCTCAGTTTGCTGACTCTGCTGCTCCTATGACCCTGGGAGGAAAAAACTACTTTCCTGAGCTAGGTTCAGACTGTCCTTTTAAACACACACGCTAGAATCTTTGTAGAAACCCTGTGAACTTAGACTTTGCAGAACATAGTGGGACACACAGTTTCTGGAAATCAGGGTAAACTGGGGCTAGCAGAAAGCCCAGCCTGCCCTCTGCTTTGCTGTCTTGCACAATAAGTTTGTCTATCAGCAGTTTCCAGTCATTACAATAATGTTGTCAATCAAATGCAGTTTCAGGAATGCTGGAGCACGAGACCATCCAGGGTGTCTCAGGGGTGAAGCCGACAGGGCTGCGGAAGAGAACATCCAGCATTGCTGATGAGGGCACCTACACCTTGGACTCCATCATCCGGCAGCTGAACTCCTTCCACTCGGTGATGTGTCAGCATGGAATGGACCCAGAGCTGATCAAACAGGTGGTCAAGCAGATGTTCTACATCATCGGGGCTGTAACGCTCAATAACCTCCTCCTGCGCAAGGACATGTGCTCCTGGAGCAAGGGAATGCAGATAAGGTGGGAAAGCTTGCTACGGTTCTCTACAATGCACTGCTGCAAACCTTACTGAACTCTTGACATTGCTGGATTTCATTTTGATGCAGGTGCAGATATCTGGAGTATTTATTTTTCCACATGCAAACAGGTGCAGATGATGTTAAACTGATTTGGTGAAACTCAGTTAAAAACCAGCTTAGTTGACCTTGGCCAAATTCTACCTGACAATCAAGGAAATGTGGTAGAAGCAAACCAGAAAGTGTTTCCTTATCAAGTGGGAATCAGAGCTGTAGGTGAAGTATTGGTAATTGCTTCTTCAGCTTGAGAAGAATAGCCAACATACCTGCTGCTTTTCTTTGTGTGCTGGTGGTGCAGTGGATACCTCTTTGTCTACACTAGTTTGCTGCATCCTGAGGTAAAGCCTTGTGAATCATCTCCTGCATTTCACATCACTTCTCCAGTGGATTTTACTGGCATATGTCAGGAAATTTAGCCAGGTCATTCCAGTCCCTCAAGTTACCTTCCAAAGCCTCTCTGTACTTCAGTGTGGACAAAATCTCCTTTGCCTTTCTTCTTATCACATTCACACAATTAATAGGAAGAGAAACAAATGGGAAAGACTAGTTAGTGGAAATCTTTGACTATACAGTTATAGTATAACTGTTATGAAAGTCAAAATCCCTGCCTTAATTGGAAGAATCAGTGTGAAGACAAAATAACAAGAAGGAAAATCACATAAGGACATAAGCAGCACTGGGAAATCAACATGAAATTACACATGCTTTCCATTTATCCATAATCAGGCATTAATGTTCTTGATGTTCTTACCTCTTTGTACAGATACAATGTGAGTCAACTGGAAGAATGGCTACGTGATAAAAATTTGATGAATAGTGGTGCTAAGGAAACCCTGGAACCCCTCATCCAGGCTGCACAGTTGCTGCAGGTAAAAAAGAAAACAGATGAAGATGCAGAAGCCATTTGTTCAATGTGCAACGCACTGACTACTGCCCAGGTGAGCAAATCCTCACTGTCTGTCCTGCTGTCCCTCCTGAGCAGTTCTCTGCTCTGTTGGTGTTTGCTATCCCTGCCAGCAATGCTGTCACACAGGAATTGGAGGTTTCTTACTTTGTTTTACTAAAACATATTAATTTGGGGAGGAGTGAAAAAAGGACCAGACCCTTTTGAGTCTGATGTTTGAGATAAGTCTTGAGCAAATGAGAGGAAGCTAAATAGATTGTGCAGGGTGCAGTGCTATACACAGTCTCTCAGTTTTTGGAAATCCTTAGAGAAAAGTCTTCATTCAAAGACGTCTCTGTACTCCACACAGCTTTGCCTAGGATGGTGGGAATTGATCTTTCTGCCATCAGAATTGGTATCCAGCCAAGCTGATGGACAATTCAGAGCTGTTGTCTCTGAGTCTGCAAACAAGAGTGTAGAGTTACCACAGCCATTAGCCTCAAAGGCTGAACCAAGTGGACCTGAGTAAACAGATTCCTATTTTTGAGGCTCAGATTTTGTACAGATTTGTTGCACTTCTTTTTCAAACCATGCTACAGCTTGTACAGGTATAAATGGACCCAAGCATCTTTGCTGCTTAATGAACAGTTCTCACAAGGAAAAGGAAGAAATTTCCCTATTTCTTTCACAGTTGTGTCAGCACTAGCAGTTGTGTTGATAAAACCATTTTGATTTATTAATTCAGATTACTGAAAAATCATTTAGTTTTCTACTGAATAAGTTAGAATTCCATGAACTCTGTTTTAACTTTTTAACAAAGTGTTTTGTTTTTTTTTAATAAAGGGGAATGGTAAAAAAACAAAGAGATTTTTTAATAGATTTTACAAGTTTCACCCATATTATTATTTAAAGTATTTGTTATCTAATTCTTTCTCTTGGTGGTTTTAGCCCTGTTTCTAGAGAAATAGCTCACTCTCTTGAATAACAGAAAAGTTGTGAGACTATAGGAGGTCATGACTGCAGGGTCAAAATTAGAGTGAGAATTGCATCATGTTTTCGGGTAGGAAAACAATCAGTTACTTTTCACGTGATTTTTCCATCATTTGGTATTTTCATCACATACATAGAAATTTAGGGTTTCTACCTCCAAAGAGCACATGTTCTGAAGGAGGCAGTCATTTAACTGATAGCATTGAGCAGGGTGATGGAATTCTGCATTAATCAATAGAGAAAAAAAATTGCACATACTTTTAAATAATTTTCTTTTTCAAATAGCTAATTTTAAAATTATTTTATTAGTAATCATGGATGCATCTGTTGGTTGATCAATAACATGAACCTGAAAGTGATTGTTCTTCTTCACAGATTGTAAAAGTTCTGAATTTGTATACTCCAGTTAATGAGTTTGAAGAGAGAGTCTTGGTGTCATTTATACGTACAATACAGGTATGTCTTCTCATCAAAAACCATTTGACTCTTCCTAAGAAAACCTATGATAAGCCAAAATTGCTCGCACCCTGAAATACATTCATGAAAATGAATTTAACTATGCTTTTTAGCTATCATAGTTTAACAGCATTGAAAAGGTGATGTCAGCCTTAAAATTTAAGCAATCACAAGTTCCTGCCTTCAGACTTACATGAAAGTGTTAGCTTCCCTGTCAGTAGGAATGAGGTTTTCAGGTGACAGGTTTTTGTACTTACTCATCTTTGTGTATGTGTGTTCACTTGTAAGACAGCTTTTCAAGCACTGAGATTTAGATATGCAGATTTACTCAGACCTGTATCTGCATGTCAAGTTCAGTTCTTTGGAAAATGAGGCCTATATCTATACCAAAGTTCTTAATTTACCTCTTCTATTTTTATATATATTGATGAAAATGAAAAGTTTTGAGAACTCCAAATATAAACAGCCAGTAGAGCAAAATTAAAGAAAGAAGCATGTGCTTTCTGGTCTAGTAGAAGCTGAATTATAGTATAGCAAGGTAAGGGGGATTGGGAAGGTGGAACTGAGATAAAGCTGTAATTCCACTTACTGAAAAGATGGTTACCAGACACTGGGCAAAGTCTTCCTTTTGCAGGGAATCTGAGTATTCCCAGGGTGCATTGTAACGGGGTGATGTGCAGAACTGAAGCTGATCCAAGTAACTGCAGTTTACTGGCACAGTTGGTGTAAATGTGTTGGCTCAGGTCAGCACAGAGTGTTTGCACACACGGCTGTAAGCACAGACCATCTTTGGGAGGTGGTTGCTGTCGGTCAGCTGGCTGAGCACCGGTGTCACCACTTTCTTGTCTTTGCAGGTGCGTCTGCGAGACAGGAAGGACTCTCCTCAGTTGCTCATGGATGCTAAACACATCTTCCCTGTTACTTTTCCGTTTAATCCATCCTCTCTGGCTTTAGAAACCATTCAGATCCCAGCCAGCTTGGGCCTGGGTTTCATATCACGTGTCTGATCGCAAGGATGTCCCGTCAGTGTTAGATGGAGAAGCGGTTGCCTGATCTCTGTACCTGTTCAAACATAGTGAGCCACTAAACCCACCTTTTCTGAACAAAAGCCTGTCTAAGCCCAGATGTGTAGTTGAGGTAGCTGGAAACTGCCCAGCAGCACCACAGACTGAATGCTCCTAGGAAGATGTGCATTTGTGCTCGCTCATTGCATTTATGAGGACACCACTGATTCATACGTTTCCAGAGTATGGAAATCGGGCTTGGACAAAAATTGTGTCTTCAGCTGTCTAGAGACATTTTTAGATCTTTAGTAACATATTTAAATAGTGTAAATTAAAATCCATATGTAATCTTCTCATGGGTGGGGACCAATAGGGACAGTCACAGTCCTGGACATGGAAGACTTGAAAGTAAGGCATTTTGTAGTAGAATACACAGTCACGTGGGAGCCTGTTACATTTAATTTGTAAAAACTGGAATGGAAAAACACAAACTGGCAATATATAAAGTTATTTCTTAAACCACTTCCTCATTCATGTCAGTTTGAAATAAACTGTAGTGGTAAGTCTTATAGCTCACTATATGCTCCTAGGTGTTCATTTGTTAGAACTGTGGTTTACCAAGCAAACTAAATCGCTGCTGCATATTCTGTTGTTTTAAATGTGTGACAGTATCATACTAAGCACTAAAAATAAGATACTTCATTTTTTGTTGTCAACCTTATTTACAGTCTGTTGCAGTCTGTTATTTTAACTGGATTTTTGCACATTGTATCAAGTAACACCTGTAGAGGAAAACGGTAACTAAGCACAAGTAGCACACTGGAAATTATATGTTTAGTTATTTTTAAAAGTAGTTAGTTTAAAATACAGAATCTTGAAGCAAACGATCAGAAGTCAGTAATGATTTTAAGTATTTATTAAGGTTATAGAGCCTGTCTAATGTTGTTCTTTGTAGACCCCAGAGATGACGATGTGTATTTTGAGTATAATGTCTTGGGCTTTTGCCACTTAAAAAAAAAAAACAAACCAGAGAAAAGTCTTCTTTCACACTGGAATATGTGAGGAAAAACTTTAATAGAAAAAATCTGCAGTAGCCCAAGGCTCTCATTCTTAGAAAGGTTGACTAACAAGAAAGTTAAGTAGGTTTTGACTATGATGCTGTCACTTGACTATGATTCATGCTGATTTAATGGTTGGAAATCAGAGTGCATAATGAGAAACTGAGTTATTTTGAATGTTGCACATTTTACTGGAAAGATTCTTCTGTCTCACACATTTTGGGTCTGCTATATAAAATTCACATTTCACAGTGTGGGGCATAAGCACAGAAGCCTCACGTAAGGTTCCAGTTCTGTGGTGTATGGCTCAAATATACATGTAAAAATAAAGCCACACACATTGCTCAGTTGCATTGTGCAATATTTTTAATGTATTATAATAATCTGCATCTTAGTGTTAACATTAATTTATTTTACAATATTGATAAATAACCTAGAGGTACACTATTAGACTGTTGGGTGCTCCTCTGTTTGCCTGCAGATTCACAGAGAAAAGATTTGCTGTTAAGCAGACTGAAACATTTCAGTTTTGTTTTACTTGAGAGGCAGACGTGCTGTTTGTATGGTTGCTAAAGTTGGAAATAAAGACAACATAAACTTTGTCAGTATCATTTTAAGATGCTCCTTTCATCTTGTATTCAAATGGCCCATATTACATTTGATGGATCATGTCAGTACTCCCAGAAACTCAGTACTGCATTGTAAAAAGGTTCTGAATGATCTTTGCTGAACGATTTAGATTGTTTTCCTCTGCATGGTATACCAAACACTCCTTTTCCAAATGTTACTTGGTTTCTGAGATTCTGGCTGCTGTCAAGTGGCTCCAAATAAGGTGTAAGGTCATTTTCAGACTGTCAGGGTACTGTACTTGTGAGAATGTCATGGCAAAGCCTTCACATCCAGTAACAGGGTTAGGAAAGAAAACACATGAGAACATGCTGACCTACCAGTTTTTTTCTCCTATTGAAAACCAAACAATTGGCATTACAGTATGTTCATACTGTAGATCAGGAAATGTATCCACTACTTCAGCGTTAGTATTTAAAATGTATGCCTAAATGTATTTTTGTTTATCTTTAAATTTTGTTTACCTGTAAAAAGCCTTATCGTATCATTTCCTTAAAAAAAAGTAGTGCTTAGTAATTTATAGGTATCATCCTTAAACTCAGTGGTTTGACTGGTTTGACTTTTATATCACGTTAAAAGTACATGCTGCTTGACATGTTTTAAAGGAGAATATTTTTGAGTTGGAATAGATGTATTGATGGTAATTCATCTAACATTTTACATGACAGTATTTTACATGCACTTTTCAGAAGTAAAATTTTAGTGTGAGTGTATAATATAACTTTCACCTTAGGACTAAAATCTCTTTAACCATGGAATATAATGCAGAAATACTTAAAAAAACTTTTTCCTTTGAATCATTGTTATGCTCTCTTAATGTGGACATATCTTTTATATTTTAATTTATTATCTGTTGAGATGAGAGATTTTATCAGATGCTGGAAAAATACTTGTCAGTGACCCCTTAGAAATATATACAGTTATTCTACAGATTTTGCACAATAATTACCTCATTCAGTTTGGTGTATTTTTATTCCAGTGATCATTTTATTCTGATGTTTAGGACACAGTCTTCTACCCAAATTTTGAAAAATTGCTCCTCACACTTCAAACTGGGATGGAACATAAAAGTGCTTAATGCAGTTAAATGAGATTAATCTATCACAGGAAAAAGCAGCATCAGCTTCATTGAAAGTGGATTGATATCCAGCAACATTTGTTCCCAACTTGGAAACACCAGCAATTGCAATTCAAAGGTCTATATGTAATTTGTGATTTAAACTGAACACATTTCAAGTACCATGCTAAAATTATGAGTAAACACTTGGGTTTTTTAAGATGCTGATACTTCATGCGATGAGTAAAAGCCTTTAAACATAGGTTTTCACTTGATGCCACTACCGTACATAGATGAAAAACAAAACATTGTCAGAATTACCTGAGCTCTGATCTGTTGTAATGTCTGATGTTGTACTTAGTAAATGTATGCATCATAGAAACTGTAGCCTAATAGCTATCACTGGAAAATGTCCAAATAAAAGTACAACTGTACAGTTTGTTTCAGGTTTTTTTGGTTGGTTGGTGGCTCATGAGCTGTGTGCTGGCACAGACCCCAGATGGTCACAGGGTTCCCTCTGCCTCCATGGCAGGCCTGCTGTTGACTGCCAAGGGAGTTGGTTAAAATCTGAGGATGTGTAAATACACACCCAGATAGCAGCGGTGTGCCATAAACTGCTGTGCTTACGGGCAAATACTTTGTTCAACGAAACCCATTTCTAGTTAGGGTGTTCTGTCATCTAATATTAACTGTTCCTGAAATAAAGTTGGAGTAACTTCACTACACTGTTCCCATGTGTGCCGTGCAAGCTCCTTGTGTTAGGTGGGGAGGGCTGGTGGCTCTTGGCACCTATCCACCTGCTAAAACACGGCACTGGGGTTGTTCAAGTCTTCTTCCTCATAAAGGATATTTAACTAGCACCTTTTAGTGCTTTAAACCTACTAAACGCACACAGAGTTGTTAATTTTCATCTTAGTCTGAGCTTGTCATAGAAATTGCTTTACAGTGCTTTGTAAGGAGGTGATTAATGTTTCTGTTGGTTTTCTCTGCTGTGTCAGAACTGCTCCCAGTAGTGTCCGCATTGTCCATCATTCCCGGTCCCTGAAGGTGTATCGGAGGTGGCGGCTGTGCCAGGACAGTGACAGAGAGAGCTGCCCAGCTGGGCTGGACGGGCAGAGCCGGGCTCCTGCTGCCCGTCGACCGCGGAACCTGCCCCGCACGGCTCTGCCCGCTCTGCCGGGCTCTGCGGTCACCGGAGCGGGGCTGGGGCAGGGCTGGGGCTGGGGCTGTCCGGGGAGCGGGGCAGGGCCGGGGAGCGGGGCAGGGCCGGGGAGCGGGGCAGGGCCGTTCCCCACGCCCCGGGGCGGGGGCCGGGCCGCGGTCACCTGCGGGACCTGCGGTGGCTCTGCGGCTGTGCCCCGATGGCGCTGGCCGAGCTCTACACGCAGGTGAGCGGGGCTGGGGAAGGAGGAAGGGGCTGGGGAAGGGGCGAGGGGAAGCGAGCAGGGGCCGTGCTCGCTTCGTGCGCCCGCGGGCCGTGGGCGCAGCGCGGAGCCGCCCGTGAGGGACATCGCACCGGGAGCACCGTGAGGAGACGCTTCCCTTGGAAAGGAACGCTGCTTCTGGGACACTCTCGGCCTCCGGGAGCAGGTCCCGCTGTTCCAGGCAGCGATTTGCCAACGTGAAGGTTTAAGTGCCCTTCCCTGGGCACTAGGGCTCGGAGCGCTTTCTGTTGGGCAAATATTGAATGTGTGGGGCAGAGCTCGGCCATGAAGCAAAGATTCTTCCTCCCTAATGCGTCTGCTGAAACTTTTGCACAACTTTTCCCACTTCTCCTGTAGTCACCGGAGTGTTGTGACGTATCGTTTGTTTGCTTAGCTTTAAATAACAGAACGGACAGGGGTATGTCGGTGATGGGCTGAGCCTGTAGCTGCAGCAGCCCTCACGGAGCCCGGGGCCGCAGGGCTGGCGGCTCCTGCTGCCGCTGGCAGAACGAAGGCGGGTTTCCCGGGAATAATGCTGCTGCTGGCGGAACGAACGCGGGTGTCCCGGGAATAATGTCAGGCAGGTGAAGGGGGAAGGAGTGCGGGTGTAACCCGACACGGAAATGAGCAAACTCCCGTCTGTTTACTTGCGAGGCAGGGTTTGGAGACGGCCAACTCTGTAGGCTGGGTGCATTTGCCAATGGAGGCTCCTGCAACTCCAGGGGCCTTTCCTGGAGAATCAATGCTTTTATCACATTCTTCTCCCTCCCTTTCTCGTCCTTGACCTAGTGCAGTTCATTTTCTTGCATGGGAGCACACTTGGTGCCCCTGAGGCTGTTTGGTGGTGATATTCTAACTCACAAAGAATAACAGCAAACAAATAATTCAATTTAACAAGTGCTTTCTGTAAGCCGGGAGGAGATCAGCAAAGTGTAGGAATGATACAAATAACAATTTATACTTGGACAAACATGGAAAACTCAAATTAAAGCTAATTTAGCCACGTCTTTCATGTGGCTATTAAATAAATACTTGTGGAGCTGTGCTTTTGTCCCCTTGGTAACAAGGGAGTGGAAAAAATTGCCATTACAGTGGTTTGGGGTTATTTAGAAAATGTCTTTGTGATTTTGGATATTGTGTGAAAAAATGCCATCATGCTGAAAGCATCAGCAAAGAGGTGTTGTGGAAGCAGCTGAGTTTCCATGGCTGTTCATCCCCTGATGGGCATCAGGCTGGCGTGGGCTCCCTGGAAAGGTCCATGTCTGTCCTTAGAGATACTGAAAACTCAGCTGGAGAAGTCACTGAGCTGCACAGGCTAGCTCACAGGACATTCCTTTGCAAGTCCCTCCTACCCTAAATTATTTGGTGTTGATTCTTGGGAGCCAGACCTGAGGAAGTTACAGCTGTACAGGGCAGGTTGCAGGGACCTCTGTAGACACCCACCATGGTTCAGTGGGGCTCCTGGGGCAGAGACACTCATGTTCTGAGGATCTACTGGAGCTTCCAAGGCTGCTTCTAAATTAGAGTGGAAAAAGGTCATTTGTGCCAAAACCAACAGTTGCAGCACCAAAATGAAGGGGGGGAATACAAGTCCCCAAGGTATCTGTGCATCTGCTCACACTCCATGAAATGATGACTAATGTTAATTTTTCAGGTAAGCAGCTGCAGCAGTTCTCACAGGTTTATTTAAACAGCTTGTTTCAACTGACCATGAATATAGCTAGGGTGAGGGAATTAAATGAAGGGTTCTGGCTATAAATCAGAAAGATGATGGAAGACTATACATTATAGTTTCTTGTGTGAGTAGGGACAGATGATGTGGCTTTGTCAAACTCTGTCAGGATGAGAAGGACACATTCCACATCAGTAAAGTAATTCCCTACTGACTGAGGTTTCCAGCTGTGTTACATCCTTCTATGGCATGTTGTTTCCCATAGCTTCTCAGGCAGAGCGTTTAAAGAAGCTGTTTTGGCTTCAGCATTTTAACCTCAGCATAGGAGAACTAAATGGTTCAAACAGTGTAACTTACATTCAAATATTTTCCTCAAATATCTGTGCTTCAGTGGGTTAGAGATACCTTGCTGGGATGGATCTAAAGTATGCCAGTGGATGCTTGTAAAGAAAGAAACCAGCCAGTAGTCTCTGAAGTTTGTCCTAGAGCAGGGAAAGATGTTTGGAGGTTGCACTTCAGTCCCATTAAAAGAAAGGGAACTGTGCAGAGTCTTGGATGTGCCTATGGCAAAATGCATCCTGAGTTCAGTGTCCTGTACTTGAATTCAGGGAAGTGATTGTCTATACTTGATGGTCTGAATTCTGGTAAATGAGATGTTTTCTCTGGAACTTGCTTATTTGAACCCTCCTAGAAACAAGGTCTCTCCCTTAAGGGTATTTTAGTCATTGTTCAGTGTTAGAGGATTTGAAGAGCCTGGCCCTTGCTCACCTTCCTGCACGCTGTGTTGTTCTGCAGACTCTGCTCTGAACAGGAGCAGAATTTGCATGTCTGAAATTAATGAGTCTGCTTGCTTTTTTTATTCTTTCCTGAAAAATAGCAAAACCACAAAAAATATATCCTGGTGTACAGAGCTAATAATAATCCCCAAAAGTCCTCAAACTGCATTGCACTTGATGTTTGAAAGGTATTTTTAATGCTAGCCTGGTATTATAACAGTAACTAAGTTAACTATTGCCTTGTTTTTCTGTTACAGTACAATAGAGTTTGGATCCCTGATCAGGAAGAAGTTTGGCAGTCTGCAGAAATCACAAAAAACTACAAAGCTGGAGACCGCTTTCTCCATGTGCAATTAGAAGATGGAACTGTAAGGAGAAAAACCTGAATTATTGTGGCGTTTGCTGAGATATGTTTATGTAGAAACATGGGACTCACCATTATGGGATCTAAATAACATATTTCCCCTTTTCAACATATTGAAATTGGTTCAGTACACATCTGCTGCCCAAAAATATGAGTGCAGTTCCACTGTCTGTTTACATTAGTATGGAGAACAGACCTCAAAGATCGCTTTGGAAACAAGCCCTGAAATTCATCCTAAATTGCAGTAAAAATCTGAAGTGCAGGGCAGGCATAGTTCTCTCTCAGAGCCAGCTGTTGCTTTTTTTGTTGGTTTGTGCAAGATCTATTAATTATAGTATCCAAGCTCTTTACATATTTAATGCTTGGAAAGCATTTCTGTATTTCTGCATTCCTGTTCCATAAAGACAGCTATTAAAGGTATGATTAAATGGATTTGTTGAAAGAAACAGAAGTGAGATTTAAACTTTCTGTAAAGAAGACTGAGGAATTGTAAGTAAGGGTAGCTATAGAGCTGACCTGAGTTCTGACCAGGTCTTTACTTTCATTCAATTGCAGCTGTTCTATTATTCTCAACTGTACTTGAAATATGCCTCTCTTTAGAGAGCTAAGCATGTTCCATTTTTACAGATTTCAATACAACACATTGTAAATACAGAGAATGAGGCTTTCTTTTTCATAAGCAACAAACAGCTCCAGTTCTCCCAGGTTCAGTGGGATGTATGGAATCAATGAAATAGAAGATCAGACAGGGCTGCATCAGCTCTGTAACTTCATGTAAAGATAGAAGATTTGTACTAATGCAGACATAATGCATTTTATGACATTTCAAGTAATTTTTGTTGACAGGAGCTGAGTTACCCTGTTGATCTGGCTGCTTTGCCACCACTACGAAATCCTGACATACTTGTTGGTGAAAATGATCTCACTGCACTCAGTTATCTCCATGAACCAGCTGTTCTACACAACCTTAAAATTCGTTTTGTGGAGTCCAAGCTTATCTACACATATAGTGGTAAGCTAAGTGAAATGTAGAGGTCTTAAAAATATTTTTAAAGAAGTATTAATCTTGATTTTGTTTGCAACATGTGTGTAATGTTTTCCTGAAATGTATTTTAACTCATGTTAACTGGTTTTATATGTGAGTATAGACTTGTTTGCTCGTTAGCATCTGCTACCTAGAAAATTGCTACTTTGTATTATTGCAACTGTTGATGCCAAAAACAGGCATTCCATATGACTAACCTGTGTTTTACTTTTCTTTTGTACACTTGGCTGTAGGAATAATTCTGGTTGCAATAAACCCCTACAAGCAGCTGCCAATATATGGAGATGCCATTATCCATGCATACAGTGGGCAAAACATGGGGGACATGGATCCACACATATTTGCTGTGGCAGAAGAAGCATACAAGCAAATGGCAAGGTTCAGTATGTTATTTAATGTCCATAAATAACACTTCAAGTCTAGAGGCAGTCAGTGTTAATTGTCACTTAATTTTACCGTATGTGCCACTGGCTATTAGGAATACATTTGAAGATAGAGCTTAATTAGAGGAGAAGGGATTCCTTTACCAGCTGAGGAAATTCTAGAACTCAAAACTATTTTCATTCTTGATGAAGGGTAAAACACTGACTTAGTGAACAGCAGTGACATCAGCCTAGAGGTTACAGCTGAAGAGGAGTAAGAGAAGAATGGATGAAGGATGGAACTGGTATATGAGAGTTGGGCACAGCTGGGATTTCAAACATTGTTTCATATGTGTAATTCCTACATGTATACATGCACTTCAGACATGTCTGACATGAACTGTCTGATTATTTGGTTTTAGAAATAACAAAAATCAGTCTATTATAGTCAGTGGAGAATCAGGAGCTGGAAAGACTGTGTCTGCAAGGTATACTATGAGATACTTTGCCACTGTGAGTAAGTCAAGCGGCAATGCACACGTGGAGGATAAAGTATTGGCATCCAATCCAATAACAGAGGTAAGTTTCGGAGAGTATCTGTCAAGTCTGTACTCATCAAGGAAAGAATTCTGAGAGCTTCTGGGAAATTTTGTTTGAAATCTTTAGGAATGCTTTATCTGTCTGAGTTAGGTACCTAAATTAGAAAGTTCAGCCTCTGGATGTTGCTGATGGAAAGAGCCTCGGGAACACCCACTCCTGTCTGATTTACCAGTGGCCCTGTGGAGGTGCTAGTTTGTCTCCAGAGTGCTGTTGGACCACTTAATTAGATGATGATATAAAAATATTGAACAAGTTTGGTTTTATTAACTGGATCCTTCTGGTGGAAGAGCATACTTTGTCTAATTTTCAGTTTATGTAGCATTATACTATTTGACTTGAGGCTTGTCATCAATTCTGGGCTTCAAAATTTAAGTAACACAGTTCAGTGCTGAAATTGATCCCTGAGCACCTTTGATTTTAGAGATTTGTAGTTGGCTCAAGTTTTGACTAAGTTATTCTTATGAGAAACATGAGTAAATAAAAGTTTATAATTTCTGTAGGCTGTGGGAAATGCAAAAACCACCCGGAATGATAACAGCAGTCGATTTGGAAAATACACTGAAATCAGTTTTGATCGGGGTTACCAAATCATTGGAGCTAACATGAGAACATACCTCCTTGAGAAATCCAGAGTTGTATTTCAGGTGGGTAAAATAAAGTCTAAAATAGTCAGTGTCAGTATAGCTCCTGAAGCACTACACTAGTTCTGTAAAGACAATATTATGTGAACTTCTGAACAATGTATCCAAGCAACATTTGATTTATTTTTTAACAGGAGCTAATATTATTTTTGGTAAGTTACTTTATTCCATGTTCTTCCTTATGTTTATTGAAGAATGCTTCTCAGGGACAATTCCCTGAGATTAGTGCAAGAAATTTTTGAGAAATCTGTAACTTTTGGTTACAACAGTAACAGAGGCCAATTGCACCTGGAAAGGAACAGCATATACAGGGCAAAAAGAGTCTCAGTAAAAAAAATGGCTGAAAATTTATAAGGCCAGGGCTTATTTCATGTGACTCACTGCAATGTTGTGGTTTAATTGTGGTACTATACTAAAGAAGGTATTTAATTTTATAAAACGTTTTTTACAAAGGTTTCTTTTTTAGTAGTATTGTAATTTTTCAGTGTACTCACTGTAAAATACTTTTATCTATCTTCTGCCCTGAAGGATGGTTTGGAAGTGGAGAGTTTTTTGAGTTCCCACAGGGCAGTGTTTCAGCTGACACTCCTACACATTTTTTGTTGCAGTATTTCACGGTTCTTATTAGTAGATGGTTGTTCAAGCTGAAGAAATTATTAACATCCTTGGGGAAAGAACTCTGCATATTGGCAGTGGAAATAAAGTATCCTTGACTGTATTCCTTTCAAAGCTCTTGCTAAGATGTGCCATTTTAATAATAAGCAATTTCTTTGCTAACCTGTGTTGCAGCAGAATTTAGCCTTCAGTTGTCATTATCACTTTACAATAGTGTTGAATATCAAGTGGTTTTCAGTTTGTTTCTTCACTGTGTTGTTAATTAATTTTTTCTGTGATGTTACTCTTTGCTTTATTTTACAGTCAGAAAATGAAAGGAACTACCATATATTTTATCAGTTGTGTGCATCTGCTATGCAACCTGAATATGCACATCTTAAATTGGGTAGGTCTCAAGAAAATAACCTTCTCTTTGCTTTTGCAGTGCAGCATTTTAAGGCTGGGTTTTCAAGTGCTAGGATGTTTAGTGCATTACAGCATAAATCTCACAGCCTTAAAACAGAACCTGCATTTTTAAGTCACTTAGCTGTTAATCCTGCTGGTTTTGGACTTGGTAGCAAATCCCTGGTAACTCAAATAGTGCACAATCAAGTACCTGAGTGTCTTTGGAAATCTTATTCTCTTACTTTCTGTAGTGACAGATGCCATGTCAGCTTAGGGGCTGTATTCATTTATCTACAGAGAAGCTGTGGGAAGCAGAATCTAGGTATATGTTTACTCAGTCTCCATTCCAGTTTGTTTATTAGATGGACTATTAAGATATCTAGGAATTATAAATATGAACTTGTGTCAGTTTCACTGGGTTGGGCTCATGGATTTCCTTCAGAAAAAAAAAGGGCCTCCAGCTCATCACTGAAATGTCATCTGACAGCATCTTTAATTTTTTTGTGTTATAAAAGTTTTAACAAGTGTCTCTCCCCTAATTTCTGCAGAATTACAAGATTTGCTTCTTTTCTACAGGAAGTGCAGAGGAATTTAACTACACTCGCATGGGTGGCAGCACTGTAATCGAGGGGGTTGATGACAGAGCCAATATGCTGGAGACGCAGAAGACATTTTCCTTACTGGGTAAATTCTTGGGGATACATTTTCAGTAAAATTTATTTTTTTTCCTGAAATGGGCAAAGGTGGATTGTTTCTGAAATACCCAAAACGTTGGTGGTAATTACCTAAACAGTTTATTTCATAGCTTGAAATAAACTGTTTAGCCTGTCCGTCGTGGTGTTGGTCTGTTTTCAAGTGCTGGGCAGGAGCAATTAGCAATTGGTGTTAATTGTTACTGGTCAGAAGCATTGAGGGCTGGAGTCTTCCTGGCCCATAAACTAACATGCTGTGACAGAAGTGGAATTGGAAGCCTCTTTGCCCCTGTAAAATCTTTTGTAAAAGCTAAATCAGACTTGAGCTGGCACTTGGGGAGGTACGAGGAAGTTTTGCCCGATCTATCATCGGATCAGACAGGCAGAAAATTGGCAGAACCAAGGATTTGCATCGTGCTCTACAGAGATGCTGTACAATTCTTGGCTGCACAACAAAGCAAGCAACCCAGCATTGTTCTACTTTAATTAATTGTACTGTTTCTGCGTATTTCAAATAATCAAGGAATGTTTTTTTAGGTCTGAAGGGGGATTTTCAGATGGATGTTTTTAAAATGCTGGCAGCAATCCTGCACTTGGGCAATGTGGAAATAGCAGCTGTTGGAGATGAAAGATCATCCATCAGTGTAAGGAAGCAGCTCATTCAGACACCAACATTTTCTATTCTATTTTATGCCAGAAGTGCTTTAGCAATAGTTTCTCTCATATCTGGGGCTCAGAGCAGCATTAAATCTGGTGCACTAAACTTGATTGATTTCTCCATCTCCATCTGTGTGGAATCACAGCAAGTGTTCACACCGATGCTCTTCTGTGCCCGGGTTCAGAAAGTCTTAACAAAAGGCAAAATGTGGCTAAGAGTACCCCGTATCCAATTGATCCACAGCTGCTGGAAAATCCATTTTGGAGCTCTCTGCAGGATGCAGGAAGCAGAGCATAGTCAAAGCTGCTCAGAATGTGTCCCAGCAAGCTATGCAAGTCTAAAAGGCAACATCTAAAAATAGACTAAAGTAACTTTCTCTCAGCATCTTAATCCGAAACATCTCATCCAGTCCAAGGTTTTCTCTCCTGAATCAGGAGTTCTATCCAGTATTATTTGCTTTAGCTCATCTTGCTCTTTTGCCACATGAAGAGGTAAAAACACAGCCCCTCTCCTATCTAAAAATAAAAATCATAATTTGGTGTCAGCAGCGCAAGGATTTCAATGTCTAGACAATAGCTAAAGAATTAAGTGTGCCCTAATAATATTTATTGATCTTCTTTAAAGATGGAAGATAAACATCTCAGCATATTCTGTGAGCTTCTGGAGGTAAACTGTGACAAAATGTGCCGGTGGTTGTGCCACCGAAAGATTGTCACCACCTCGGAGACGGTGATAAAGCCAATGACAAGGGCCCAGGCTGTCAACGCCAGGGATGCTCTGGCAAAGAAGATCTACTCTCATTTATTTGACTTCATTGTGGAAAGAATTAACCAAGCTCTGCAGTTCTCTGGCAAGCAACACACTTTCATTGGTGTTTTGGATATTTATGGGTAAGAATGTCTCTGAAAACGGAGTGGCTTTTCTTTGCAGTAGTTCAAAAAGGAACTTTTTTGTGCTGGTAATGAAATTGGAGGAGTTTGTTTTACTAAAAGGTCATGGTCATGTAAGTTCTTTAGCATCCAGATTAATGGAAATCCTCTGCTACTATAAATACCATAATTTTTTTTGTGAATGAGGTTTAAATTTAACTTCTGATATGATACGTTTAGATTTAACTGTGTATTTTTTTGCTTTGTTGTGTCTGGCAACATTAGCTTCTAGATAAGTTTTGAAATTCCTTAGCATCTTCATTAGTCTTACGATTAGTTAATTACCTTAGAAACATTGGGATTGCTCCAAAGACTTTCACGGATGCTGCCATTTGATTTTGATGTCAAAGGATTTTTTTTCTTATTTGAATTGTGTTTCAGATTTGAAACATTTGATGTGAACAGCTTTGAACAATTTTGTATTAATTACGCTAATGAAAAACTACAGCAGCAATTTAACCTGGTATGTTCCTTTTTGTTACAGTTCTTTATCTTATTTTGCTCCAGGGTGGATATTAGTAAATGCAATTTGTGCTTGTGTGATGGATATTTCTGGATAGTGACTATCCAGTAATAAATAAAAATATTTTATTTTTATATGTAAACAAAGGTATGTGCATATATATAAATGAAAATTTCCAGGTTTATTTTCTTACAGACAGATATATAATACACTCCAAAATAGATTTTTTTTCTATCTTACATTTACAACAACTATGCACATGCACATACTGTATTTATTTTCCCTTAATTGTAACCTTCTTTATGTTTTCATAATTTTTGCAAATCCAGCACGTTTTTAAACTTGAACAAGAAGAATATATGAAGGAAGACATTCCATGGACTTTAATAGACTTCTACGATAACCAGCCTGTCATTGACCTAATTGAAGCTAAAATGGGAATTTTAGAACTTCTGGATGAAGAATGCTTGGTAATTTAATATTTGCTCATAAAAAAAACAACAAAAAACCCAACTATATTGATTTTTACAAGTGGGGCTTGTAATCCATATTTTACCCTTTTTAGTGGGAAATGAAACATTTTCTTCAGAGAAGGAACAATAATGTTTGCCCTCTGATTGGCAATTTTGACTGTAAATTACTTATTCTGTTTTCCTTTACCCTGCCCAAACTGCAGGCCAGGCAGCACTTTGCTGCTGGTAGTCTTGCTCCAAGCAGGAATTTGGCCTGCTCAGTCTCCAGGACTCTCTTACACCAGTATTTTTAAAATCAAGTTAATCCACAAATCACTACTTTTGATACAGAACTTTGTGGATTAATACAGCCTTCTTTCCAAAAATGATTTGCTGCAGGGAGCCACTGGTGAGTCTGAAGAGACAAAAACTGGTTGTTATCAGGACTTTTAATTCACTGGAGGGGATTTAAGCAGCTGTTCACTGACAGTCAGCATTTCTGCTGCTTCTAACAGCCCAGCTGACTTTGTTAAAGAGATTTCCCTTCTTGTTCTTACAGCTGCCTCATGGAAAAGATGAAAACTGGCTTCAGAAGCTATATAATAATTTTGTCAATAAAAACGCACTCTTTGAAAAACCAAGGATGTCAAACACTTCTTTCATCATTCAACACTTTGCTGATAAGGTAGAGTGTAAACAACCCAGTATTGTTCCCCATGTTTCTAGCAGTAGCTCATACAGAAAAAATCCAAATGTAGGAAATAGGAAATATTAACCACACCTGTTTGGAACTTCTATAACACTATTTATTTATTGGTGATACAGCCTGTAAAATGTCATTTAAATGTAAGAAGTGCTTAAGATAATGAATTTGAGAGCATAAGAATAAACCATGAGGACAAAAAGGCAGAAAAATAATAGAATGTATAAACAGAACAGCTAGAGTTGTAGCTCATACACCTTTCAGTCTCAGTTATTTACAATTCAGATGTAGTATTCCTTTTTGGTGTTTTGATTTGAAATCATAGAATAATGTAGGAAGGAGGAAAGAAGTTCCTAATGAAGGCAGAAGGATTTAGATTCTGTCAGTTTGTCCTTCTCCTAAATTTGCAGGATGCATGTATGTAACCTCGAGAGAATGGAACTGGGAAAAGCAGAGTTTCAGCCATCATGTTTGAGATTAATAAACAGCTCTTGGCTACCACAGCTGGGAGAGTAAAAACTATTGTTTTGCCATGTTTGTTTATGTGTTGCTGAAGAGTTAATGATTTCACCTGTTTGCACAGGTAGAATATAAATGTGAAGGATTTCTGGAAAAAAACAGAGATACAGTACATGAAGTATTGATTGAAATCTTGAAAGAGAGCAAGGTTTGTGTCAAACAGTAATGATTAATTTTCTGAATACCTGATTTTACTGGAATGAATTCAGATCTGATTTTAAAATGTTTGTTCTGATACAAAGATTTTTAATAGGTTGACTAAGTTAATTTTATCCATATTGTACAAGTGTATGTTTTTAACATCAAATAATATACAAGATGAAAAAACACAGTTCAACTTCCTTCATGTATGTGCATTTTCTATGCTTGTTATATTGGGATTTTTTTTTAATCTCTCCCTTCAAGAGAATTTTGTAATCCTTATAACTGAAGACTTTTTTTTTCTGCAGTCATTACATGCAGCTTTGATAGGTGGTTTATCATTAACAACTGCCTTTGTTTGTTCTTCAAAAGAGGTTAAGAAAATGCCAGGGCAAAGGAAACATCAGGTGTCTTATGTGTGCCTGCCCCTTCCCATCTGCTTGTCCCTTTGAAGTCCAGAGCCTTGAGACTTCAGGATTACTCTTAAGAAGCTAAATTCATCTGACCTGAAAATATATTCTTAATTTTAATTGCATAGTGTGAAAATACAGCCTTAAGTGCTCTTATTTTTAGTTCTGCTCTGTGTTTGTCTGTATTTGCTTATATTGAAATAGCTTTTGCAGGCTGCTCTCACAGATGTTGAGTTTTGTGTGTGAAATGTGTAAAGTGCTTCACAATAGACTCAGAATCATTGCAACTCTTTTTTCAATTATTGTTTGTGGCTTAAATACCCAGTTTAAAATTCTGCAATGCCTGGCCTAAGTATTAAGGGGTTTGCATTTTACGTTATAGTAAATGTAATTTTGATTAAAATGATGCTGCAGTTACACAGTGTTTAACTCTGGTTCTTTCACCACACTTTTAGTTTCATCTGTGTGCAAATTTTTTTCAAGACAGTCCAGTGTCAGCTTCACCTTTCAGTTCAGCTATAAACATCAAATCTGCCAGACCTGTTCTGAAATCACCCAACAAACAGCTCCGGATGACTGTGGGCAGTAAGGTACCGCACAAAGCTGCTGTTCTGTGGTGTTTGTACTTTCTGGGAAATGCTGGGCAGTCTGAGACTGGTTTCTGTCACTGTTCATGGGGGACTGTCCAGTTTCCAGGACAGCAGGGGACACAGAGCAGTGCTCCAGGTCTGGCTATAAGTAGGTGTGTTTATTTTGTATATAGGAGGCTGTTTAGTACAGCCACAGTCTTCAATTTCCCACATGTAAGATCTAAATCCTATCTCTCAGTGTCCAGCCAAAACCTATCAAATAATTAAAAGACTAAGATTTGACTTTTTACTGGAAATGTTTCATTAGCAGAACTCTTATGTCTGGTGTTTTCTAGTTCCGGAATTCTTTGTCTTTACTTATGGTGACACTCAATGCAACCACTCCTCATTATGTGAGATGCATAAAGCCAAACGATGAGAAATTGCCTTTTGAGTAAGTATGTTAGTTGTGCTCAGTTGTGGTTTTCTGTATCACTCTAGTGGTGTGTCAGCAAGCTAAATTCTTATTGTTGAGAAACTTCTCATGCAGAGCGTGGTTTTCCTTTCCAGACAGCTGAATTTGAAAAAAATATTCTCTTCTTACAAAAATGGAATATTTAGGTATTATTATTGTTACCTTAAAAATCCTTTAACCTAATATTTTTCAAGTTGGATACTAGTGTTTTTGCATTTACCAGAACATTTTTAGGGTAAAGGTTGTCCTCCTTTGGTTTAAACTGATGAATATTTTGTATAGGTGTGTTGTTCTTATGCAGTATAGATTAACCCAAATTCATATTTAGAGAATAAAAACCTCTGCCATTTTCTTTGTCAAATTCCCTTTTGTCTGCAGAAATATTTAAAAGAGCTTTAGAAGAAAAGCTGTGAACAGTGTTGAACACAGCCCCAGATTTTTCCCCAATTTTTATGTAATTTTTATGTTTTAATGCAGTCATAAGTGACAGACAATTTTCATAATTCCTATGATTTATAACCACTAACCTGTGAGTAGGAGTGACTTTGGTGCAGCTGTTGGTCTCTTCTATGGGCAGACCTGTGGAAGCACTCTGGTGTCTTCCACAGATTCCAGCTGGCAGGCAGTGCACTGACAAATAAAATTAAAGCCTTTATCATACATGAGTAGGAGGGAAGAGGCCAGCTTTGATTCTAAATTAAATCTTTTAAGTGTGTTAGTTCATTTTCTTGTAGCCAGACAAAATCTTTCTATGCAAAACTCATTACTGATGATATTATATCACTGTCACTGCAGTGAGCTCTCGTGATTCTGCAGTGAGGGCAGAAATGGCTTGGATAATGTAAAAATATGTCAGAATTAGACTAGAAAAGTGCACCATAAGCCTCTGAAAGAACACTGTAGTCATCTGCCAGACACAGGGGTCTGTTGGCTGGTACTGAATTGACACTGGTGGTGTGCTCTGTGGACATATCAGCTCTGTCCAGAGCAGGAAAGGACCTTTCCATGCCTTGTGTTTGTAATTTTGAATCCAGGTATTAATGGGCAAATCCTGGTTTATTCATAATGAATGGGCTAAAGAATACCTGGGGAGATTCTTCCTAGTGGGTTCCTGAAGGGGTTTATTTCTGTGTATGTTTTGTGTTAAGATTGGAGCTGTTCTTTACCACTTGCTGCTATGAACTGGCACAGTTAATACTGAAAGGAAACAGGAATTTTAATGGGAGAAATAAATACAGCCTTCCTTTGGTTTTGAGAAAGAAACAGAAACCCCAGATTTTTGTATTTATTCATCTTTTTAGTATGTGATATGGAGTAAGACACTATATAGGAAGCAGAGAGCTTTGTGTCCTATGAGCAGACATACAAACCCAGTTGGTAGAATGGTTCTAATTATTAGCATGCCAAACCCAGCAGAAATGTAAAGCATAACACTGCTTTTCTTTTAGGTTTGATTCCAAAAGAGTTGCTCAGCAGCTGCGAGCGTGTGGTGTTTTGGAAACTATTCGGATTAGTGCACAGAGCTACCCATCCAGGTAGAGATAGCAGTGACCTTCCCTGTGCCAAAAAAATACCTGGATGTCCTAATTAAATTAATTTGTTGACTTCTAATTTTCCAGGTGGACATACATTGAGTTTTTCAGCCGTTACAGCATTCTTATGACACAGCAGGAGCTCTCCATAAATGACAAGAAACAGATTTGCAAGATTGTTTTGCAGAGGCTGATCCAGGTTGGTTTGTCTGCACCAACCAATAGATGTATTACAGCATCTATTAGAAATAAAAGTTCTCTTTTGCCATGGGTAGTATCTCTTCTCAGACAGGAAAGGTGTTTACATTATTACTGTTTTTCCTGATCTACTGTGTTGCACACAGGCTTGTGGGTCAGTAACCTTGTGCTGTGACAATCATGATGTAGACAGAGAATTTAACCACTCTGTGCTTAATATTGTTACTTGCAAAATGGAAGCTGTGCTGTATTTATAAACCAGTAAACAGTAAATGGTGTACATTTGTTAAGTATTACAAGCACAAGAGGGATATTGATGGTGGAATGCAGCATGTTGGAGAGCTGTTAAAAAATTTGCTATTTTGCACATTGCTTCTATTTGTTAGAGGAGCCTGTGGTGGTGAGGCTGGTCCCAGTCAGGTCAGCACACCAGGAGTGGGTTCAGATTTGGGGTTTAGGACTCACATAAACACAGGCACACTTGCTGAGTAGCTCTGGCACAGGCCAAGGGGGAGAGCTGGAGCTTAAAAGCAGCCTCACTTTGAGTTTTTGCTCACACAGCTCACTGCTTCCAGGCTAGAAGCCTGCATCAAAAGGTACTGCTGAGCACATGGAACCAGACTTGGAGGAGCAGGTGAAGAGGTTGCTTTTAAGGCCTTGATGATAAGTCCAGAGCCTCCCTTTAATTTTAGGTCACTAGTGTACAACTTTTGATGTAGTTCTTTGTGTCTTTCCTGCTAAGTGAGTTTTCCCCCCTACCTATTCTATCTGCAAAGCAGGCAGAGAAGCTATTCTCATTTAGGAAGATCATGTCTTGAAGCAGAGCTTGCCTGAAGTGACAATTTGCAAAAGGAAGAGAATATCCGGTCTACAAAAATAAACTAAAAACTTAATATATCTACTGTTTTCTCTTTCCAGGATCATAACCAGTATCAGTTTGGGAGAACAAAAATTTTTTTCAGAGCGGGACAGGTAGCTTACTTAGAGAAGCTGCGCTCAGACAAGCTGAGACAGGCGTGCATCCTGATCCAGAAGCGTGTGCGGGGCTGGCTGCAGCGGAGGAGGTTCCTGAGCATGAGGAGAGCAGCGCTCACCGTGCAGCAGTACTTCCGCGGGCAGCGCACCGTGAGGTACTCCTGCCTGCTCCCTGCCCGCTCCTGGCGTGTCTGAGGGCACACGGGAGGGCCTCCTAATGCCCAAGTGCAGTTTTTATGGAAGAGCAATTCAGGTTGTATTTCCATTTCCTGTTGATTGTAATTATGAACTTGAACGTGTTCAAGTTACTCAGCTGGTATGAAAAATTGTGTCAGTAGTTTCCAGCGGTGTCTGCCAGATTCCCCAGTGGCCACTCTTCCTGTGGGCTCAGGCCTTGGCTGACAATAGATGTCCCAGCTGGGCTTTCTGCTGAGCTTCAGAGCCAGGGAAGAAATCAGGGGTGTACAAATTAGTGTGGACAAATCACTGCAAAGAAAGTGCACCAGGCATTCTCAAAGCAGACTGAAAAATGGCCCTGTGTAGGCTTTCATATACAGACCATGAGAACAAATGCTTGTGGACACACTTAAAAGTTGTGGATAACTCCCTCTTTTTCACTTTGGTTGAAGAACAAGCTCTGTTGTTGATAATGGATGCCTGTTCTTGAAATCTTCTCTTTCTTGTATGTGTGTTTGTAGTTTGATCGACCAATGCAATGAGCATGAGAAATCAAATGTGACTAAAGTAAATTTTCTTGTCTTTTGAATTAAGGCAAGCTATAACTGCAAGAAATCTGAAGCAAACATGGGCAGCTATAATTATTCAGAAATACTGTCGGGGTTACCTGGTCCGTAGGCTTTGCCAGCTCATCCATGTGGCTGCTGTAACAATACAAGCTTACACAAGAGGATTTCTAGCAAGAAAAAAGTATCGGAAGGTACAGCCTATCAAAATTCTTATTTCAGTAACTGGAAACAACACGTGCTCTGTAAAAGAGATGAACACAATGGCAATTATCTCTAATACTTTACCTTTTGCCTGTCTGGTTCTCCTATCTTCAGCTGTTTTTCTGGTTTTTTAGCAAGATCTCTGTCTGGTTTATGCTGGATGCAGACCACATGCTGTGATTACTGCAGTGCCTCAAATGTTTCTGCAGCCTGGATATTTCAGTGTTTTGATATTTCCATGGGATGCATTGTCCTCACCGGTGTGTGTAGGCTCGCAGACTGCTGTAATTGATGTGGATTGTGCTAATTACAGGCAGATGTTAATGCTTCCTTTTAAAGATGCGTGAGGAGCAGAAGGCTGTGATCCTCCAGAAGTATGCCCGTGCGTGGCTTGCCAGGCGCCGGTTCCAGAACATTCGGCGCTTTGTGCTGAATATCCAGCTTTCATACAGAGTTCAGCAACTGCAGAAAAAGATAGAAGAACAGGTGAGGGAAAGCAGTCAGCTGCTGATTTGTACTGATTGTTTTCTCATATCTGCTATAGTCAAAGGGGTTGAATTTAGAAGACAGGAGAATATGTAAGGCTTATGGTCCTTTACAATAAACTCCAGACTTACTACTCCCAGGATAGAAATAATCATCTAGGATTTCCTTGTATTTTTGGGTTAATTATGCAAATGAGAAGAGTCTGCAATTACCTTTTTGGTTTTTTTTACTGTTTCTTAAGTCCATCCAGTCTCTGGATGGGGTTGTTTGTGTTAGGATGGAGGATGTGTGAGATACTGCTCTGGTGTGACATGTTTTGTAACTTTGGGGAGCTCAACATTATGTTTATTTTGCAGCTTACTGAGAGCCATTCCAGCCAAATAGTCTTTAAAATGGTAGTTTTAATCTAATTGATGGAAACAGTCCTGAGTTGAAGTAATCATGACTGATAATGGATGGTGAGCAGAAATAGGTCAGGTGCTCCCTTTACAATTCTATGGAAGTTTCAGTGCATTTTTCTGTTTTCTTTTGTCCTGTCCTGCTGATTGTAGAGTAGAGAAAATCATGGTTTGCTGGAACGATTGACCAGTCTGGCTTCAGCTCATATGAATGATGTGGATACGATTCAGAAACTTGAATCAGAACTCGAAAAATTGACTACTCAAAAGAGAACATATGAAGAGAAAGGGAAAAAATATAAAGAGGAGAGTGAGCAGGTAAATTTTAACTGCCATCTGTGTGCTTTTGTTTTTAAATAATGTTTTCAGTTACTGGATTTATCAAAAGTGTGTTTTGAGAGTTTCTAAGTAACTATACTCTTTTGGGGAGAGGCAGCAGGGAAGGAAGAGTCCATATTTGCTTCTTAAAATGTAAGATCTTCTGTGACCTATTTCCTCCTCCTTTGTAATTTGTATATTTTACTTACTTTTTTTGTGTGTACAGAAAATCTTAAAACTTGAGAATCAGAATAAAGAATTACAAGAGCAGAAGGAGACCTTGGAAATGAAACTCCAAGAAAAAACTGAGGAAATGAAAGGTACAATAACTAAAGGGAGTTTCAAAGGAGTTATAGTGTGGTAAAGTCTGGTTTTCAGCAAAAGTAAATTACTTTTGTTATAATAAATGCAATATAAATTCTGAAATTGTAGTAAATTGAGAGCTGGCCCTTCTTCTGCTTAGAATGTGTAGCACAAGTGTGCAAATTCTTTTTATTTAATAGTTAAATTAAATTTGTTCTTTCAATACTAGAAGCTCTCCTGTTTCCTTTTTCATACACATGTATTCCTTCAAAGTGTAGCTTCACCCTTGCTTCCTTTAATACTCTATTTTTAGGAATCTAATTTCAAAGGACACAGGCAGCACATGAGATCAAGTATATTTTAAATGAATAATTGCACAATTTTGTGCTTCAGAATCCTTTTGTTTCTATAGCATTACTTGTAAAATGTATTGTGACAATTTTTGGCACTTGAGAGAGTAATTTTGGCCTCAGAATATGTCAAGGATTCCTGATTAAAACAAAACTCACTGTGGTCATGTTTTTTTAATAAATACACACAATTGCATGAAGGTCTTTGAAATATTAAAATATTTTTTGACAGAGAAAATGGATGACCTCACACAGCAACTCTTCAATGATGTACAAAAAGAAGAAAACCAGCGAATGTATGTAACCTGAATTTTATTTCTTAGAAACAGCATTTGTTTTTTCTCTTTCCCTTTCTTTCTCCTTCTGCAAATATATTATGCTGACATCATTTATGAATCTGTCCATGTTCTTGGGCATTAATGCTGGTACTGAAGTGCTTCATGCAGAGTTTAGGAAAAGCACATTTTTGTTTATGGGTGAGTCATATGCAGGAAATGAGACTGTTCTTGCTTTTGCTGTCTTTCCACGTGTCTCTGAGAACTGAAAGGCAACTCTGATCATAGTGGTTTCTTCGGAGGTGTCCTCAGAATTTGGTCAGGAGTGGAAGAGCAGCTGATGGCTACACCAGTCAGAACTCCTGTGAAGTGAATATGAAAGGACAGAATTGAAAGATTCAGTGTGAGGGAAAGGCATTTGTAGAAGTCATTCTGTTAAAAATATAAAGAACTTTTTCCCCCCCTTAGGTATTTAATTTGCAGTAAATATACTGTCATTTATCAACAAATGGCTATTGATTTCAGCATGCTTCTCTCGGATCAAGTGTTTATTTCCCAATAACTTTTTTCCAGTACAAGACAGAGAACCCTGAGTGCCAGAGAAATGCTGTTCTGTGAAGTGTGAAGAGAGCAATCAGTTACTGCTCCTGAGGGCTGGAAGCTCTGTGGTGCTCCAGCTCAGCCTGACCTCAGCTGCCAATAACTTCAGACTATATTAAGAGGACTTCTTCTGCTAGTTTCTTCTGCTTTGCTCATTATCTGCATGATGCTGGGACTGGTGGAAAATGGAAAATTTCCTGCAATGTTTTACTGAGAAGGACACAGGGCTTCCTTTTGCTGAGTCCTTCTTCAGTGCTGACTGTGGCCATGAGTGTAGCAGAAAGCTGCTCAGTGGCTAACTCAGAGAGTTAGAGAATGGACCTTGAGTGGAAGAAACTCAGTTTTGCCTTGAATTCCATCCCAGTATCATTATGATATCTGTAAGGAAATATAGGAATGTTCTCCTCCCATTATCATCCATTATGTGGGTGGGTTCTGAGGATGTAGGATAGCATTTTCAAGTAATTATACTTCATTTAGGTGCTCTTCAACAAAGCATGTCCTTCAAATTAAAGCTAAAACAAAGCCCACTTCTTCACTTACCAATGTAGATGAATAAAATTACCTTTTTATTGTGTTCTTTAGTATACTTGAGAAAAATTTCCAAAACCAGAAGCAGGACTATGAAAAGGAGATTGAATTGCTCAAGGGAGAAATTAAGATTCTGAAAGAAGAAAAAACTCAGCTGCAGCAACAAATTCAGCAAGAAATTATCATTCAGGATGGCTTGAAAATGGAAGTAGGACAGCTTACAAAACAAGCACAGGTGAAGCATGACACATTTAATTTTGGAGTCTTTGCTAGATAAAGCAAGTGGAGAATGTGCATGTTTTGTTTCAAGATTACCTTCACTAATTTATTTATTTCCAGTCCATTTTTAGAAGAAGCTGTAGTTAATAAGCTGTATTTGATACATTGCTATATTGTGTTGTTTTCATGTAGACAGTGCAAGTTACTGCTCACAGAAGTGCATGTTTTCAAGAGTAATTGTACTTGGATATTTATAAATTTAAATATAGACGTTTTTTCCTTCCTTTTTCTCAGAAAGTATTAGTTTCTCAGGGGATTTTTCATATATGTAGTTTATAAACTGAACCTTAAAATAGTGCAAAGTCACTTCTTTTCCTCTGAGTCAATTCCATGGCACAAACATATTTTTTTCAGTGCATCACATTACTGTTATGCTCTGATGCCTGAGAACCAGATGCTTTAAACACAAGGCATTTTAAGCTTTTCACCATATTAACTTGTTCTTTATTATAATTATGATTTAACTGATACTCAGCCCTTGTCATCCGCTCCTTGTCTCAGTATATGATTTCTATCTGATTCAGAAAATACCTGAGTTGCAAAAGGAAATTGAGCTGCTTCAGACACAAAAATTGGATGTTGAAAAGCAGGCCCAGTCACAGAAGCGAGAATTGAGGGGTAAGTTACACACCAGAGAATTCCTAACTGCAGTGTGAGCCAGGCCAGGCTAAACTGAGCTCCTCAATGTCACCTATGACAAAATTCCAGTTCTCTTTCCCATCCCATGGTGGTGTCATTCCATTCATACATATATATACAGTTTTACAAATGGTCACTGAATACTGAGATCTGGGGTACCCCTTTGAGGAAACTGAATTCAGACATTTCACCTTTGTGTTTAGAAATAAATACTAATGATTTAAACTTCACCTAGAATTTAAACTTCACTTAGAGCTTAACAAGTGACCCAAAAATGTGTAAACAATACATTATCTAGTTTTTCATTCATCCTGTCCTTTGTCCTAGGTCCAATAATGTCAAATATGCTTAATAACTTGCTGAGTTGGGTTCTCTTTGGAAAAACATAGTTAAGAAGCACTACTATTATGAACTTTGTTTAATGATAATAATGTCATAGAGCAAACCTGTATTTACAACATTTAATGTAGGAACCTAGCAGTCATCTATACAACTCTAGGAGCTGCCCAGATTCAGACCAGAAAGATGTAACTTTGCATTGAAAGTTTAGAAAATAACCCAGTACTGGTGGTACATCCACATAATGCTCCTACACATCCCAAAGTCAAACCAAGTGCCTTATGGTATTTCCTGTGGTAAATCAGATGGATTCACTGAGCACCAGGAAAGAACCTTGTAGATTTAGGAAGAGGATGGTTTGATCTTTATAATGAAACATGCAGAGAAAATAATGAATTTTAGAAACTTTGTGGTTTGGTTTTTTTTTTTCCAGAAAAGATGTCAGAAGTTACAAAGCAGCTTCTTGAAAGTTATGATTTTGAAGATGTAAGAAGCAGGTAATTTTGTTCTGAGACATCTTCAAAAAAGCTTAAAAAAATGCATGATGGTCATCTGCACACTAATGGTTCTGCCTTGCATTCTAGACTCTCTACAGAGGATCTGGAACACTTAAATGAGGATGGAGAACTGTGGTTTGCTTACGAGGGCTTGAAAAAAGCCACAAGGTTAGCTCAGTTCTTTGTTGTTTCCAGAACTCCAAGCTGTGATCTAGAAGATAAATGGAAAGATCAGTGGGTAGCAAATTTTACAGTGAAATACTGAACTTCTGTTAAGGAAATGAACAAACACTACATTATATGATGAACTGAGCAGTTTAAAATGAGTTGAATAAACTTCTAGCAAGCCAGTGAGATAAGTGTGTATGTGTCAGTCAGGGAAATGTGTTTCCTCTGTGATATCATGCATAACTTTCAACTCCTTGAATGCACAGGTGATGTAATGGAATATCTCTGTGTTAATCACAGTACTTTGTTTTCACTTTGTATTAAATTTGACCCATTTAATCAAGGTCATTCTATACCTGCCAAGTGCTTTCTCACTTTTGTTTTAACAGAGTATTGGAAAGCCATTTCCAGTCTCAGAAGGAGATATATGAGAAGGAAATTGAAGGTTTGAACTTTAAAGTTGAACATCTTAGTCAAGATATTAATCATCTACAAAAATTATTCCGAGAGGAAAATGACATAAACGATGGCATTCGGCTTGAAGTGAGCAGGCTAACTTCAGAAAATCTGGTAAGGTCCAGGTGTAGAGGTACAACCCAGAAGTGTCTGTGGCACTCAAAATATTGTGCTCATGTCTTTGAAATCTCAGGGTTCAAACAAAGGGGGCCATGTGAGATGGCACCTCCATAAGGCTTGTGTCCCTGCCTGCTGGGCTAGTGTGTCAGGAGACAGCCACATCCACTGTCTGAGTGTGCAGCTCGCAGCCTCACAGAGCCTCTTTGCCTTTTCATTTGCATAAACCTGATCTGAGATTTTTCTCAGAAGCCTCCTCAAAGTTCTGAGGCTCTCCCCAGCAGAGGGCAGCTGCACATTTCAGAACCTGCTACGGCTGGAGAGCCTGACAACTGGTGCTGTGCAAAACTGTCTGACACAAGGACCTGATGTTGTTCCAGAAGATAGCATATGCCATATCATTTTTCTGAAAAATAATCAAAAAATGTTTTCAAAACAAAGTCACCTAAATTGAAAATGAAAGGGAAAGTTATTTATGATATTATTTTTTTTAAAATTGTTTTATGAAACGTAGAGGGGGTTTTTTCACTGTTAATTGAACTGGGGAAATTAAAGCCACGGTGTGATTTCCTTTAAACTGGAGCAGAACAATGGTAGTAGTGAGACAGTCCAGCAATTCAGCTGGATTCAGTATTTAGTTTTTAAGAGTGGCCAGCAGCAGGTGCCTCCAGAAAAGTTAAACAAGTCAGGCAAGCAGGCAGCAGCAACCCCCAGAGCCTCTCTCTGGCTTGGAATATTTGCAGTTGAGGGTTGTGGGGTGACTTAGGAACTACTGCAGGCATTTGAAAAGAAGGAAGGTGCTGAAATACACAAATCTCCTTTTTCTCAAAAAGGTAATCCCAGACCTTAAGCAGCAAGTTGCTGAACTTGAAAATCAAAAATTGGATCTTGAAAACCGTCTTCAAGAGCAGACCGTAAAGTTGAAAGGTAATGGTCCCACTATGGTCCCCAGTCTTTCAGTTGTTTGAGATGAGTTTGATTCATTTCCTGGAACTGAACTTTCAAAAGCTGAATTAATATTCCATGACTACTCTATTGCCTTATTACTTACTTTCTTATAAGTAAAATGAAAGAAAGGCAATGAAAAAATGTGGTGTATAGCTTATATCTCTTCTTAAAGAATAATATACATGCAAATGTGTGGGTTTTTTTCCTTTTTGAGGTCATTCAGTTCTATGGTTTGGAAGTCTCCATAGGGCTCTGCTAAGAATATGGAATGAAATATGTCCTTTGGATTTAAACTGATTTAAATTTTATGAGTGATTTTACTGCCAACTGCAAGAAGTTAGTAGTATCAAAATTCTTCATCCCATATAATTTTCTGTGTGGTATAGAGTAGTGACATATTTCCCTGATACATTATCTGGCAGGTCATTCAATTTCATTAGGTGAAACAAAATTATGAGTGTAAGAAAGAGTTACTGAATAGTAGTACTGAATTGTAAATATCTTTGATATTGTTGTTTCTGCTTTGTTTTGGGTTTTGTTGCCATTTATTATTGAAAAAAAAATGGAAGAGGTGTCAAATCGTCTGCACTATGAGCTAGAACGGGACAGGACACAAAGACGGTAAATTTTAATTATTTTTTTTAAATAAGAAATGTAGTCACTATAAGCTGTGGGAACAGAGTCACTTAAACCTTAAAAGTATTACATTCCTCTTAAGAGTGATACTTGCCTTAGAGTGTTTTGTACAGTTAATGCACAAGTATGATCTGACTGTGCTTTCACAAAAGATTAAGAAACAAGACTTCTTATCTACTTTTAGAACTACTGAGGCCCAGAATGAAGGAGACATAAAAGAGAGCCTGAAGGACACAATCCAAGGAATTGAGGGGCTGAGCAATGGTTTGATGCAAGATGAAGTCCAGGATGAAGTACAATGCCAGATAAAGCAAGTGACAACTCGACTTGCTGTGGAAAACATGGTGAGGAAATGAAATTGTCATTAAGAAACTGTACCTGAAATGCAGGAGAAAAAGAATGAAATGATGATTTTGTGGTAAATATAATATAAGTAGGAGCACATCATAGTCCACTTTAATTGTGGCAATTACATGGAGCAGTAGAAAATGTTTTCTGACTGTGTTTACTCTGAATTCACTGACTTTGATTATTACAGGATCTTGAAGAAAAGCTAGACATGAAAGACAGGATAATAAAAAAATTAGAGGATCAGATCAAAACTCTGACCAAGACTATTGAGAAAGGTAAGATACTATTATGTGATTTATTTTGTTTAATAGCTTTGACTGGTGTCTGTTTGAAGAAAAAGTATATTTTTTAAAAGGTGGAGTTTGGGGTGGAGATAGAAATTTAATACCTCAGAAAGATGTGCTGGGGGAATCATCAACATAAATTACATGGAAGTCCTGTCCTGGTTTGTTTGGTTTTCCCCCTGCTAAATCAAAGGCACTCAGGGGACCTGGTCTGTGTGATAGAGGTGGAGGCAGAGGGATAAGGTGCTGCCAACAGCAGTTCATGCACACCCTCACACAAACTCTCTCCCAACCAACAGTGTGAGTTCTGCATCTGACAGGGACCTCCCCCGTGAGCCTTCAAGTGGCAGGTGATTCCTGATGTGAAGTTAGTCTGTACAAAGCCCTTGTAGACAAAGTAATTCCTCACTACAGGGTACTCTCAAAAACACTGCAGAGTTGTCTAATGTAGAGCTGTAACCTTGCTGTTTACTTTTCTTTTTACTGCAAGTAATCACACTGAGTCCACTGAAGCTATTCATGAATAATATGAATGTTACTTAACTCATAATGCTTGGAGCCATAAGATAAGGACATTAGTGTGGACATTATAGTGTCCTCTATTATGGAGAAAACTGCTTTTCTCCAGTAGTTTGTTCTAATGTGACCATTAGCTTAACCACTAACCTGGAAGTAACAGTTGTTTTGTGTTTGACAGCTGAAGCCCACGTGCCCATTGTGCCCAAAGAGTACATTGGAATGATGGAGTACAAAAAAGAGGATGAAGAAAGGATCATTCAAAATCTGATCCTCGGTATTTTAGTAAAACTTTGGATTTTTAATGTCATCAACAGTATGCTGTAACAAAAGCTACAAGGCACCATATTTCACTTATATTCAAAGTTGCCTTTTCTCTCATTCTCTAACCACCAATACAATTTGAAAGCTCTGTATTGCTCTCTTTCCAGTGCCAGACATTTCAAGTACAGAAGTACTTTATCTGTGTAAAAATAACTTCTCTTTTTCTTTCTCTACATAATGCTGACACCATAATCTTTCTTACTATTTATCCACCTCTAAAGCTATAAATCTCAAGACCACATCAGGGACTTGAATTTACTTTCCTCCTGGTCATCTACTAAGTCTGTAAGTCACTGTGTTTATATCCATGTGTGATGGTTACTCTTCTGTCTGTCCTTTCCATGTCTTCCTTTCACTGAAAGGAACTGTACCGCATGTTTCTCTTGTAGAAGGATTTTGTCCTTCATCTGAGCTACTTTATAGGATCAATCTTGCTGCCAGACCAGCTTTTCTCATTAGCTTACAATCAATAGTGAAATTCACAAATTTTCCATGTACATTTGTACCATTATTCAATTAACAACACCTACCTTTTCTTCTCACCTCCTTCTCACTTGTGAATGGATTTTTGTGAACAAAGGTGTGGCCTTAAGCAACGCTGGAATTTAGTGGGTAGTTAAATGTAATTTGCTTTTTGAAGTTGTCCTGCCTGGCATAGCCTATGCTGGACCTTAGAATTCGCTACTATACTTTTCTAACCCTCAGGAAAATATAATTAATACTCACATGTGAGCAATACCATTACAGAAGTTTTCAGAAACAAGCAATTCACCAGTAAATCACTTATAAAGTGACTGGTCACTCCAGAAAGGAACAGCATGGTGCTTGATACATTGAAAATTGGTTTTTTACATAACAAACCAGATGACCCTCCTCTCTGCAGATTTAAAGCCACGTGGAGTTGTAGTTAATATGATACCTGGCCTTCCAGCTCACATCCTGTTCATGTGTGTGAGGTATGCAGATTACCTGAACAATGCTGACATGCTGAAGTCCTTCATGAATGTAACCATTGATGGCATCAAACAGGTTGTTAAGGTAGGAGCTATCTTTGATTGAAGTGTACTGTACTTTCTGATTTTTAACAAAAGGCATGCATGGTACCTGGGAAATGCCAGCACTTCCATTTGCTGATATTCCTAGAAGGGAATGACAATCATTAGTGACACTCTTTTTGAGCTTTGTAGTAGCATCCCTGTAAAGTCTCCAGGTAAGGTTCTGCTGTGCTGAACATGGAATCCACAGAATGCATTAACATAAATTATATTTATCTGAAGATGTTGTTGACAAAATAATTTAAAGTATTTTACATTTTACTATGAGTAGCTAATTAGGTGAAGTGCACCTGTGCTTTCAGCACAGGTGAAAGTCAGAGGGACAGAAATGAAGGCTGCTGTGTCTGGCAGCAAGTTGGTAGTGGACTCTGAAGAGGTTTTTGCACTGCTTGGCTGCTGCTGTAATTCAGCATGTCACCTGTACCGCAGCACTAGAACCCAAACAATTAAAATCAAATTTCCAGCCAGTGTACAAAATTAAATTATAAGCAAAAATTGCTATGCTGTATATGTAACAAATGCAGCTCTGTGAATGCTATATTAGGGACTTATAATGGAATGAAACACCAGACACAGGGAAGAAGCACAGGAGGTTTATGTGTTTAAGGAGACTGTGGTTTATGCAGTTGAACATGTTGTACTGACAATGCCTGTAAGTTTGCACACAAATAAATTTATAGCACAGTTTATCCTTTAGAGAAGCTTGTGTTTACTCAGTTAATAAAAATAAGAGATAGATAGAACTGTGTTTATATGTAGTTCAGTTTCATTTGTGAATGCAGGTGTTGTTCATGTTTCTTTGCAGGAAGCTCTCCAGCACACTAGATATCCATAGGAACTGTAAAACTGTTCAAGTTTATTATTTAGCCTGTCACATAAGAATACTTAAGCAGTATTTACCCAGCAAAAGAGGGATCTTTTCTATGTGTTAGCCTGAAAACAGAGCAGGATTTGTTCAGCACCTTACAGATGCTCTCTGCTCCTTCTGGTATAGAGGGGCTCTGTTCCACCACTGCTGTAATGGTCTTAATTATTGAACTAACTTCATGAGACAATAGCATAGTAAGACTGCTTTACTTACCATTTTCAGGAACATTCAGAAGACTTTGAGATGTTGTCCTTTTGGCTTTCCAATACATATTATTTCCTTAACTGTTTGAAGCAGTACAGCGGGGAAGAGGTAGGATTGATTTCATAAAATAATTTCATTACTTTTGACAGATTTTAATTGGAATTTAAAATAGCATTAATTAATAACTATTCACCAGCTCACTGGTGTTTCTTACAGGTATTTATATATTCACATTGCTCTGCAGTGGTGTTATGTGTCTTATACAAATAATAGGACAGTATAGAGTTAATGGATCAAGGGAAATGAAGGAAACATCAAAGTGCTAAAGGAGGTTAAAGCCATGACATGGAAACTGCTACTTAATTTGAATCTTTCCACATGAGTTTAAATTGAGCTGGACTTCAGATACCTGGCTGGGTATATATATAAAACAGCTTTACTATTTTATAATTAGGGCCATTCAAATACTTACTGCTACCAAAATAGAAGAAAACCTCTGGAAAGGAGCAAAACAATGAACTGTTCAGGTTTTTCCCTTATTTCACTTGCTTGTTTAAGCTAAATCTCATCCTGAGATTCAAGTTTCTTTTAAATCTTCTCAGTTAGAAACCCTTACTGTGTTTTTAATGGGGTTTTATAGACTTGGGTGGCCTGTACTGGGGTTAGAGTTGTTCCCTCTCGAGGCCACACCAGGGTCACACAGAACCCAAACCTGCCAAACTTCATTTCCAGCACTCTGTAATTGGGGTTGCAGCAGTAGGGAAAGCTCGGGATCCAGAATTTACTTTTAATCTACATTCTAATGAATATTAAATACTTCACAAAGGTTAGTGTTCAGAGTAGACTTTAGAAGTCAAAACTTTGCTAATGAAAAAGTCCAAAAATAATATCCCTTTGCAACAATACAATGTAAAGATTTTTGTTTGCCATCGTAGTTGAAACAACTACATTGTTGTGTTTTTTGGTGGGGTTTTTTTTAGGGGGTTGGGGCAGGAGGGATGACAGGAGAACAGGGGAAGTTTGCTTTCTCTTTAAGAGATCTAGGAATTGCTCCAAAGTTCATTGACATCTATGCATGTCTTTCCTTTGGCTTTAGGAGCAGAGCAAACGTCAGCATAAACTGGTAAATGAAGTACAGGAAGCACCCATTGAAATTAGCTGTAGCTTTGACTCATTCTGAGACTGTGCTCTGCCAGAGATGGAATGAGTAACTCCAACACATTTTATAATTACCACATTATGTGATTTCTAATTCTATTTACAACTCACTTGTAGGAGTTCATGAAGTATAACACTGCACGTCAGAATAAGAACTGTTTGAAGCATTTTGATCTCTCAGAATACAGACAAATTCTCAGTGATTTGGCCATTCGAATATATCACCAATTCATTATTGTGATGGAGAACAACATTCAGCACATGATTGGTAAGACAACATCCAAGAGGACCTAGATGTAGCTTGTGAAGTGTATGAAGAAAGCTTATACAGGGAGGCAGAGGGTGGGACTGACTCCTTTCTCCTGGTATTTATGGATAGGATATTCCCAGACTTTTTCCTCAAAACTTCCTAGTGGAGGATAATGCTGTGAATCTGAGCAACATCATACAAAAATAAAAGGCTTTTTAAAACTTGTGTGCTCCAGAAGCCTTTGTCAGTATCTTATTTTTCTTGTATCAATTAACTTCTCAGATACCCTGAAAGTAGGTTTTGTTCAATAATGTAACTGAAAGGAGCCTCGTGAATTTTGATTTTACCAGTTATTTTCTGTTGTATTTCAGTACCAGGCATGCTGGAATATGAAAGTCTTCAAGGAATTTCTGGCTTGAAACCTACGGGGTTCCGTAAACGTTCTTCTAGTATAGATGATACAGATACCTACACTATGACCTCCATCCTGCAGCAGCTCAGCTATTTTTATAGCACTATGTGTCAGAATGGCTTGGACTCTGAGCTCCTAAAGCAGGCAGTGAAGCAGCTTTTCTTTCTGATTGGAGCTGTCACCCTCAATAGTCTCTTCCTCCGCAAGGACATGTGCTCCTGTAGAAAAGGAATGCAGATAAGGTAAAGCCAGTAAAGTTTCTAGAAGCTTGAGAAATAATTTTTAACACTTGTATATAATGTCCTTTACCTCAAAGTCACTGGACATTCTGTGACCGTTCTGCTGGCAGTAGCTAATTGTTTTTTTATTCTTTTGGAAAAACAAATCTTTGTATTTTGGGCTGAGCTTTCTCAGCCCAACATGGGCCAACTATAAATTGTTCTTTCCATGGAAACACTAGTGGAGGAAAAGGCAGAGAAAATTACAGTCTGAAGCTTACAGTCAGACATGGTTCGGATTCTTTCCGTGCTAGCTCATCCGTGATGTGACCATCAGTATTTTTAATTCTTTCTTACTGCAGTGAACAGGTGCAGTGTCCCAGGGCTGGCAGAGATACAAAAGCTGACTTGCATGTTTCATGCTCTGTGACGAGACAGGCACTGAGAGGCAGCCTTGGAGGCCGTGTAGTCTGAGCATCATCTCTCTTGTTGCAAGCATCAAGGAAATGCGCCCCTAATTGTCTGCATGCTCTGAAGTGTTTTGCAGAAGAAGCAGTGCATTTCTTCTCCATGAGTCAGTCTGCTGACTCGGGTGAAGGAAAATCAGTAAAATCTTGGCCCATCTGGGAACATTACTAGAAGAAAGCTGGTCATCAGTTATAGACTTGGCCCTGCTTTGTAACAGCAAAGATTGTTCTCATTTCCTGTACATGCTCAGTAGTAAATAAGTGTTTTAATGCCATACAGTGCAGTAGACAATGCCAGTATATATTAGTAATTTTAATGGAAACAGCCAAACTAATAACTCACTTTCTATTAGCCAAGCTTTAAGAAATAGAAAGTGAAGACAAAATAAAAATTGAAATGTTCAAAGCATTTAATTTATAGTTCAATAAGCTATTCATTGCTTGATTTTTATGGTCTGCAGGTGTTGTTTTTAACTAAAATGCATTAATTTGAACACAACATTAGAAGAGTGTTTCTTCTTGAGCAGTCTTCAAAGTAATTTGCTTGTCAAGGGGAACCTGACATTTCTGTTCTTTGCCCATGGTTTGACCCAGATGTAACATCAGCTACTTGGAAGAATGGCTTAAGGACAAGAATCTTCAAAGCAGCAATGCCAAAGAAACTTTGGAGCCCCTGTCTCAAGCAGCCTGGCTCCTTCAGGTTAAAAAGATCACAGATGATGATGCCAAAGAAATATGTGAACACTGCACATCTCTTTCTACTGTGCAGGTAATGAACCATCTGTTTCCTTCTGGCAGAACTGGTTGCAGAATCTCAGCTACCTAAAATAATTAGTTGAAGAAAGCCATTGGACTTCCATTTCATAAAAGTAGCATTCCTCAGCAATCCACATCATCACTTGTTAAACTGGAATTTTAACTCCTTATTCCTGATTGTTTTGGGCATTTCAACTGCTCCTGTGGTGAATGCTTCCCTGCGTTGTTGTATCCCACATTTTTGCTCCACAATGTATTTTTTTTAGTATGTCACAGGGGGCTTTTTATTGCTTACCCCTGATCAATTCAACTTTTTCTACATCTCCTTGATCCTTCTGACACCTCTGAAAATTAATCATAACAATCATCATGTATGTAACAACTCAGTAGGTGACAAGTCAAAATTCTCTTATTACTGTAAAACATTTTACTGAAACTTTAATTAAATATCAGTAAGAATGTCATAATAATGCTTTCTTCTTTCTGTCTTCTCCCTTTTTATGAAAATACTAATACACTAAAATAGTCCTTTGTAATTTGAGCAGATAGTTAAGATCCTGAACTCATACACTCCGATAGATGACTTTGAGAAAAGAGTGACTCCATCATTTGTTCGCAAAGTCCAGGTAAGAGCTGCAACTGCTATTTCTAATATCCAGCTTACAGGATACTCCATACACACCAGTTTTGATGCTTTATAGTTGTACTTGACCTTTACATCACATTATTGCTAAGTTGCTCGTCTTCTAGACACTTGAAAGTGATGCAAACAAATCTGCTTAACATCATGGAAAAGTAAGATTTGCAATGGGAAGAAAGCAATGTACTGGCTTTGCTTTGATTCTTAATTGATTGTTTTCACACTTTCTGTTCTGATTTCAGGCTATGCTAAACAACCGTGAGGACGTTCCACAGCTGATGCTTGATACCAAGCATCTCTTTCAAGTGACGTTTCCTTTCACCCCCTCTCCACATGCTTTGGAACTGATACAAGTCCCCAGCAGCTTCAAACTTGGCTTTCTCACGAGGGTTTAATAAAACCAGTGAATTGGTATTTCCTCAGAGGCTCTATAAAGACAGCAGACTTTCATGGTTCGTTTCACCAGCTGGTGGATAGTGTGGCAGCATACAGTGAATTAAGCTGTTAAAAACTTATTCTTTGGTCAAGACTTGAACAGTAGGAGTAATTTTGACTTATTATTTCCTTCTCCCTTTTCTTCCTTTTCTTCCTTCATTTCAGTCGTACAAGAATAACTTTATATCATCACCTAGACACAAAGCTTACCATAGAGTTTTTAGTCCAAACCTGACAAGAGAAGCATTTATCTGACAAGTTTACATTGCTGCCCTGTCAGCAGCAGTCAGAGGGGAAGACTGGCATGTGATAGATGTTACTGCTTTACAATTTTCCTTGCCTTCACTTCCTGTAATGAGAGGGATTTTTTTTCTTCCCAAGGCAATTCTATTCCTTGCCTTGATATACTGGATCTGTTTGAGACTGCTTTCACCTTTCTGTGAACAGGGGAACTGAGATCAATCTAAGAGAATGGCTGTTACAAACCCACAATGTCTTTTTGTAGGCAGGCAGGCAGGCTTGGCTCTCTGAGTGCTTTTATTGCAACTCTGGCACTCTACACAGCTCTTCAGACAGAGCAAGGACTCGGGTGCTCTCCTTGGAGACAGGTTTCAGTTTTGTTCTTTACAGTGACAAGTTTGGATTCAATATTGTAATAGAAAAGTTAGATATAAAATTCATGCTATGATCCAGGTTTGAATTACAAGCTTGGTTCTCTGAAAGACAGGAGTCATCTCCTGGTTTGGTTCTGCAGTGCAATGGATTTCAGAATATATACTGAGTATGCACACATCACCTTTCTGCCTTTCTCATTTTGCTGGTTTCTCTCCAGCCCAGAGATTGGAGCAGATGCAGCAACTGTGGTCTGGTGTTAATGATAAACCAAGCTTAATTCCTTACATTTCACCTTTACTTACGTAATTTCAGTTGCAGGATCCTGAAATGCAGAAATGGTCTCCTTTCTGCTTTGTTCAGCCTTCACCCTGTGGTCAGAGAGTAAAACAGTAACTTTATTTAGTTCTGGACCCTGTCAGAACAACAGGGGAAATAGCATTTACCTCACCACAAGGGTGACTGTCCATAAACAGGTAACTAATGCTGGGTTTCTAGCTACTTTTTTAGCTATAGTTATTAAAATCAAATATTAAAACTCTGAAATAGTTAAAGGATTATAATGAATTGAGTTAATTTAAGGAACAATTTATTTGATTTTTTTTATTATTACTACAGTGTTAGTACTTCTTGTTTAATTTCACAAACAATCTGTAAGTATAAAGAGAGAATTCTTGCTATTTAGTGTTGTTGGTGCTTACCATGTACAGTGTCATATTGCTCATAATATCCACAGAGATAATAGTCCAAATATATGAAGGAAACATTTTGTGTTTTTTTTCAATAACAATAAAAGCTGTACAAAAAGATCACACATGTAGGTAGACTTGTGTTTTAACATATTAAATAAAGTAGTTTTTACTCAATTTGTAGTTCTTTGTGTGATGTAATAATTAAGTTTTCAGTATGGAATCATTTGAAAGAAGTTACTTGGAACTATGTGAACATTTGTGAGTGCTGTCAGTCTTGCATTGCACCATAAACATTAATTTAGTTGCTTTGCTGTAACATTTTGTATCTTCCTGCCAGCATTGTGTCCTGTCCTTGGCTCCTCATGAATTTCTGGAAATAGTTTAATGGAAGCAATCTGGAAATAGTTTAATGGAAGCAACTTTTGTTGCTGCAAGTTGTGCACAGCCCTTTTTTGCAGCTCTTGGAGCTGTGTCTCTTACCTGGGCTGACATGAGGAAAATCACAGCTCACTCTTGCATCCACATCACAGAGAAGTGTCAAGGTGTGTGTGCTCTTATGACAAAAATACTTGATCAAGGAAAACTGCTCTGACAATTTCATGCTTCGTTACTTTGAGAGCTTTGTGTGGAGTGTGCTATTAATGCTGTGTATGCAAACAACAAGGTATATTTTTAAAACAAAGTTTAAAATTATCTGGCTTACTGTATGCTCTCAGAAACTTATCTTGCTTTTGCTGATATTAATGCCTTCAGACAAAATTCAAGTGCAAAATTCTTTTTGTTCTCTGTTATGATTATAAGGAGCAGTTTTAGTGAAGGCAGAAAAATACATGAAAGAGGCATTACAGAGGTTAACTTTTCTAAAATGATACTAAAGGAGAAAGCTATTTCATTAAAATGGGAAAGTGTTGAATGGTGATCCTTACTGCAGTGGGAAAGCACTGAAAGCATTTTTGGATGTGTTTAGACATGTGACTTCTGCAATTTCTGGAAATAAAGCTCAGCAGCACAGGTGCTCCCTTTCAGTCCTGTGCTCCCATAGTATTCCAATAAAAGATGATTAGGACTGGTTACTTTTACTCATATCTCTGCTGGGCTCAGACTTAGTTCTGTCTTTTTTCCCCTCATTTTACCTTAGATCTCCTTGACTACTAAATGCAAAATCTAATGGCATGAATTCAGTGCCTTCCATAGAGTCTTAATAGTAGATGTGACCTTCAGCACTTCTTAAATTTTTCAGACATGTTTTCATAAATTTCCCAAAACTTTTTTTTTCAAAGAGTGCAAGAAAAGCAGCAATTTTAAATCCTATTGACTTTAAATTTCTTGTCTTAGAACAGGAGAATCGTAGAAGTATAACCAAAGAAGAAGCAGTATGGGCACCAATCAATTTGTTACACTTGTAAATTTTTAAGAATATGGGATAAACTGAATATTGGCATTGCTGTTTGTCAGAATACCAGGTTGATAGTTGGAAAAATAAGTTGTCAGTCACCCCCTCCCAGTATATTTCAACTTCAATATTTGTTAACAAGCAAATATTTATTTATAAACAGACCATCAAAAAACCTGCTGTTTGGAACAGTCAAGGTTTGCCTTGCCAAATAGTTTCTGTTCTTTATTCTGTGTTTTAAAAGAGGGCAGTTAAAATAAAATCATTATCATCAGTAATCCCCAGTATGTAACTGATCTGAGGTGATGCAACTGGAGAGGCTGAGCTTTAAATACCTTTAAGTAGAATTAATAGGAAGGTTGTCTTTCTCCGTTAGCAGCTCCACAGGGCTTAGTCATCTTGAGAATCTCCAGGTTCTTGCTCTCTGAAAAGGTGGGTAACTTTGGGGTTTTTTTTTAATTTCACAACAAGAATCGTTGTACAGAATTTGTCTGTAATAATTGCATTTCTTAATGATTCACTATTTTTAAATTTCTAGTGTAACTTTACAAGCCTAGTAAGATTAAAATTTTAAAAAAAGGCTACAATGCTAGAAATTGTAATGGTTTTAGATCTTTTTGCTTTAAATATCTTTGTAAAGTTGTCATAGTGATGGATTTGTATACTATCTGAGGAGTAATACTGGCTTTTAATTATTCAGAACTTTAGATGTCTTCTCTTGTAGCAGAATTTTGTAATGTGTCATAATCTCATCTGAAGTAAAATACTGATAGCAGGTATGATTCCTCCTGTACATTACAAATTCTCATATTTTACCAAAGATTAATTCTGCCCAGAGTATTTATTCCAAGCCTAATAGATCCTTGTCAAAAGTGTCTGGAGCTACTGGTGACATTTTGTTCAAATAAGATCAGTGGTTCCTCAGGGAACCACTGATTCTGAGAACCTTGGAATAACAGGTTATTCAGTTGTGAATGTCCAGTTTAAAGGATCTGGGAGAGCTGAGCCCAGGCCCTGCAGACATTTTACAGCACTGAGAAATACCTGCACAGGGAACCTCCCTGGAAAGGGTCTTGTGGGCTTGGGTTCACAGCTGCAAAAAAATCCATGAAAAGCTTCAGGCCATATTTGGTGCTTTTCATCAAGTGGAATATAAACCTCCTTGACATTGACTGAAATCACCATGCAAATTTGAAATTATTACACTGCAGTTTCTTCCAGGACAGATTTCTTCCCACATGTTTTGGGATGAAGTCATGCATCCCCTGGAGACAACAGCAAAACTTTTATTGCCTTAAGAGTGGGCAGGATTTCTGAGTTTATTATCTTACTTTTCAAGTAGTCCACTGAAGTACGTAAGAATAAGCAGCAGAAAGGAGACAGGTACACAGAGTAAAGTTTGGTTTGATTTTTGTATAGTGTCCAGCCACACCAATTCTAAAATGTCATAGGTCATTGAATTTATTTTGTTCCATTTAAATATTGCAATAATTACTTCTGATTGTTTACCACAAATTAATTTTTTATGTACAAGTTTAAATAATGTTAAAAAATTCCATTTTTAGAAGAGGTGAAAGGTCCTGTTTTCCCTATGAAAAATGTACAGAGAAAAATGACACTGCAATATTATTCTCATTTGTTTGTCTGACTCTCAAGTAGTTTTTAATACTCTCTTGGTGATTGTGCTTTGATCTTAGACTTGCCTACCTTGAGAACAAAAGTGGATTTGTAATGGCTCAGCTGTGCTTGAGGCATCAATTTCTGCTCAAACAACATATTGGTCATAATATTTTGTAGCTGCTGCTGACCAAACCCTAGGTCATCTTTTCTGCTTTAAAAATAATGTATAATAATGACTGTTTTATAATGTAGTAGAAAAACAAAATGTATTGATTGGTTCAGGTTTCTCAGAAGTCCAGCTCTTGCTGTGGATTTCTGGTTATTGTCTGCTGGCAGTGGCTGAGTACAAATTAGAAGCCCTTTCCCACAAGTAGTGAACCCATAAGCACAACACATACTATAATGGTGTGTGTAAATATATGTTCTGCTTTATGTTTTTCTTGACAAAAAAAAGACTCTGCAGAGCATGTGACTGTCTTGTATATAGTGACAGTTCATCCAGCTCAAGAGATCAGTCACAGAGAGAGATTATCCAGCCTACAGATGTCTGTATACAGCCCAGGCTGCCTTAGCTGGCACAGCTTTGTGCTGGACTGGAACGCACGCTTTCCTTCTTCTCTTTCAGCTCTCGTGTTCCACCAAGATGGACCAGACCTTCTTAGCAATTGTATTTGGTCCCTGTGACAAGTGCTCCAAAGAGAAGCCCCTCAGGCCTGTTTCTGTCAAATCAGAACAACGCAGCTACTGCTCGCTATGTGTGGAAATGGTATGTTGCTGATTTCATCAGCCACGGTGTGGCAGACTGCAAAAAACAGGGCAATTTATCACTGGGCTCTGAAGCTGGGCTTTTCTGGACAGCAAATAAGCACTGCTAGGCCCATAGCCTGCCAAACAAACACCTGGTGTTTCCACAAACCTACAAGGGAGGTGGCCCCAGGGTTCAGGGATACTTTTTATGATTTTTAATTGGAAAATGGCCAGGAGCTTTTTACCCTAGGGTACCACATTTGCTGTGCAAATGTTATGTGCCCATTTCTTCTCTGAAACACACATGTGCTCTGCTCTGCCTGTGATCTTGGGTGTTTCACACTTGCCTTTGAAAGAACAACAGAAGATTAAATCATCACAACAAAGTCATTCACTAGAGACAGGGAACGTGACACTCACCTGCTCTCAGACACCAGTGAAGTGCTGTCACAACACCCTCATGCCCACACTTCCTACCATGACCAGCTTGTCCCCTGGGCTATGTGCAGTACTTGGGTGAGAGCTGAAAATTGCTACCATGAGGATAAGGTGGGAAAAAGTTGCAGAGCAGTGGAATGTCTTCTGTTGGAGGCTTTCTAAGCTCCAGCAATTAGTGGTGAGGTGATATCCCACTCTCCTGGTAGGGAGCACTGTTCCAGAGACATCACAGTGGGGTTTTTTAAGGTGAAATACACAGCTAAGGTCATGAACCTATGTGGCTATTGAAGAGCTAGCCTCCAAAATTCCTTTTGTAAACTTCAGAATTCTACTGTCCAGCTTGCAGTAGTTTTATTTTATCTTCCTAAGCCATTGTGCATTATCAGTTAGAGAAGACATCCATCACTGTTTCCTCCCCCCTAGAAGTGTTCTCTACAGTGACTGAGTAGGGTCCAACAGTTTGTTGTATTTGAGTGTCAGATGAAATGATATCTGCAGAAATGCTAAAAGGCTTAGCAAGCTGTGTTTACACAGCACTGTTGTACAGGCAGATGAGAACACTGATTTGGAGGTGTAGGTGGTACATGTGTACAATTTACTGGCTGACACAGCACATCTCATGTATTACTTTGTTTAGGAGGAAATTTAGATGTAATGACTGCAAGACAAAAGACAGTTTATTTGCTTCTCCTGACTTTGAAATTGCTGCTTTGTTCAGGTCCTTCTTGGCCAACAGCCTTCTTGGCTATTTATTCAGTAAATTTTTGCATGACTTGATAAATGCATGCTGGAATTGCAGGAAACTGGCTGTTTGTTATTTACAGTTCCTGCAGCTTTCTCCCTGTTACTGACAGTATGGACTTCAGACTCTTAGCAGCTGGAACAGCTGGTAGGTGGAAGCAGACTGAGACTTCAGGAAGAATTGAGTCAGTACCTAACAGCCTGTTAGGTTTCCTATTGGCACTGCAGGAGGGTCTGGGGCTTTCTGGTAGATCTTGCTTCATATTTTCTAAAAGATTTCAAAGCAAATATTGAGAACACTGAGAGCTCTTTGCAGTAGCACAGAAATACACACGAGTAGGGAGATTCCATCCTTGACTTGTAAATCGTTTTTTTCAGAGCAGTGGGTATGCTTTGGTTTATATCAAAATGCAAAATATATCCTTTGCCAGTTGTGTTTGTGGATGCATGTTGTGGTGTCCAAGTGGCTGATCTTTCTGCAATGTGCCCATGCAACTCCTAATTTCAGCCCAGCAGATGCATAGGTGCATTTTCATCAGCCAGTCTTGGTGATTTCCCCAAAAACATATATCAAGGGACAACAGAATTGAAAATTGCTGATTCCCAGTGTTGACATCATCCTACTTCAATTGTTTGCCTTTTGGACAAAGTAATCTTCCTCTAGGGTTTTGCCTGCTTTGGAGTTTGGTGCTAATCAGCAGAAATTCAATGTTTGCTAGTTTAGTTTCACCACAAAATTAGCTTAAAATTTGAAAAGAGATCAGCTGGTGACTTAGTGAGAAAGGAAACTTATTTTTAAAGGCCTGACTTTTGAGGTAGGCAACGATTTGTTATGCTCTGTTAGATCCTTTATTTTCCCCAGTGTTCTCACTACCAGAGCAAGACCAACTTTGTTCCACGGATCCCCATCACTCATCACTGCAATCTGGTGTATTTCCCATGTGTGGCACTCATTCATGGAGTACTATGCTATCATCTAAATTAATTCAGCCCTGGTTCATTTTATTTAAAGCTCCCAATTGGCCTTACTCTAACCTGTATTTTGCATGCTTAACTAATGAGGCAGTTAAGCAGGAGCTAGTCAGAGGAACTAAATACTTTTTTTTTTTTAATGTTTTTTCAAACCAATGAAATACACATTATGTATCACACACTTCTACAGCTCAGTCTGTTCAGTAGAGGCTTCCCTGTCACCTCATGGCTCTGCTGACCCCATCATCTCAGAATTAGTATCATTTTTCAGCCTGCACATGTTTGGTTCCCAAAGACTCTCACCTTCTGAGCTGTTCTTTGTAGACTTTTTAATCCCATTCCACAAGGCAGTGAGATTGTTCACATCAGTAAGGCAAGAAACTGGATTTTTCACTATGAAAAGTTAGAACTATGCTGACTGTCTGACACATAGGTGTCATCTATGCCAAATTCCTGAGAGCTGATGAGTTCCTATCAAGGCAAAGAAATTTCTACAGCCCTTTTGTTGCATTTAACTTTTGGGCCTCTCCACACTTATCAGGTGTCAAAAATAAGGCATTTTTTATAGAATAGAATCCTTCAAAAATGAAGTTTCTTCTTCAGAATCTTCCTCTGCTAGTCCCCCAGGACACAGCTGCATTATTGAGTTTAATATAAGTAGGTTTAATTTTTCAGACCTGAAGATAATGCGTGGGATTAAGCTTTCTGTCATTTTCCTGCTAAAAGATCTTTGGGTTTCTTGGGGTTTTTTTTTCCCTGTTCTTTTGGTATCACTTTATAAATACTCAGGTTTTATTTCCTTGGCACAGTCTATGCTGGAAGGCATTTCCAGTGTGCTGGTTACTCTGGAGGGCTTTGAAGGATGTTCCTTTATCCAGCAGTGTGTGAACCCATAGCTTATACTGCCTACATTTTCTTTTGTGATTCTGGACATAACTGGATCAATGAGTTCAGGGCTGCCTACGTGGCCATCAGGCTGGCTGGGTTAGGTCACACCAGACTCTATGGACAGTGAGAAGACTGGAAAAAGATCCATTTTATCTGATTCTCCAGGGAAGTAACCCAGCTTCTGCGTCAGAGCCATTGACTAAAAGGGACCTTGTGGACATGATCAGAGCAGGACCCGAGTTCAGCTCCACAGTGATGGTGAAGAGCCTGTGCATCCCGGTTGGACAGCAGCACTGCTTCTAAACCCAGTGTGGGAAGGGACTTTTATTTTCTCTCAGACCTACACTTTGCCCAGGATGTGCCCAGAGTCCAAACAACAGCTACAAACAAGAATTTTCTTATCTCCCTCTCCAATCTTGGCACATCTCCAGGTTGAACAATAGCCGCTGGATTGTCCATTTTCTGGCTAAAGGAAGACAATGGAAGTCAATATTCATGAGTTACTCCTTGTAGATCAAGGACAATTCTGTAATAAAAAGGGGACATTTTCAAGGAACTCCCAGGGAACACAAAGCTATGTGTCATGGTTGGTTCTCTGGAAGCATCAGCTGCTCCCTGTGCCCAGCATACATTCATATGAACAGAACCCAAAGAGCAGAGCCCCTGGACTCACACCACACCAAAGTGGAGGGCTATTTATTCCCTCTTTGGGATTTTGGAAACTTCTCTGTTTCAAGAGATGGGAACACCACAGACTCTAATGTGCACACCTGAGAGAGAGATATACAAGGGGTACCGGGGGTAGCTTGTCTAAAGGAGAAAACAAAAAGGAAAGGAACCCTGATAATACAAAATTCCAAAATCAGGAGTTCAAAGCATAGTAGAGAGAAGAGTTTTCACCACTGCATCTGTCATGCTGACACAGAGGCCCGCATAGCTGATTCTCCTAGTATCCCCTACCCATAGGACTATCAGGGAACGATGGAACTAAGATGGGACTTGGTAAGCCTGGACAAGATCTGTCTTCCCAATTTGATATTTTAAAATGCCATTTTTTTTTCTTCTTTCTCCCACATTGTGCAACTTGTACAAACAAGTTTAGGTATGCAGCAGAAAAAGCCACTGGCCTGTGTTTCTGGGGAAATGAAACCTTTGGCTGTGAAGAGGGCCTGGGATATGTGTAGGAGTGGGACAGGAGCTGAGACTGGTCCCCACTGCCGGCTGCCACTGGGATTCCAGGGCAGACTGGGTAGGGGATGCTGGAGTGGGTCGGGGCAGGGGATGCTGGAGTGGGTCTGGACAGGGGATGCTGGAGTGGGTCGGGGCAGGGGATGCTGGAGTGGGTCGGGGCAGGGGATGCTGGAGTGGGTCTGGACAGGGGATGCTGGAGTGGGTCTGGACAGGGGATGCTGGAGTGGGTCGGGGCAGGGGATGCTGGAGCGGGCAGAGCCGAGGATGCTGGTCCCCACGGTGTGCGTGCTCAGGACTAGCCTGGACGTCAGCGGGGAGGGGAGGGGGAGCCCGGGCCGGCTCCGGCGCCGTTGCTGAGGCAGCAGAAGCCGCGGTAGCATCCCCGAGAGCCGGGCTGGCAAACTCCTCCTCCCTCCCGCTCTCATCCCCGCTCTCCCCGCTTCCTTTGCAAAGATGGCAACGGAGGGGCTGCACGAGAACGAGACCCTGGCGTCGCTGAAGAGCGAGGCCGAGAGCCTGAAGGGCAAGCTGGAGGAGGAGCGGGCCAAGCTGCACGACGTGGAGCGTGAGTGGGGCCGGGCGCGGGCGGCGGGGCGGCCGCAGGGCCGGGAGCGCGGCCGGGCCTGGCCGGGGGCCGGGCCGGAGCGGGCAGCGCTGCCCGGGCCCTGCACCGCCGTGCCCCGGGCCGGACACTGCCCTGCGTGTCCCCGGACAGTGCCCTGGGTGCCCCGGGCCGGACACGGCCGTGCCGCGGTTCCCGGGTGCGGGGCAGGGGCCCTGGGCCGGGCTCGGCCCCGCGGCGCTCTGGCCCGGCCCGGCGGGGCCGCGCTGCCTCCGGTGGGTTGGGAACCGGGCGGGGACCCTCAAACACCCTCGGTACAGCCCGGGATTCGCCCGCAGCCTTCGGATGTAGTGTCAGGAGCCGGGATGAGCCCCAGCCATGCGGAAGTTGATGGGAATCTGCTTTAATGAGGCCAGGATTTCACCTCATGAGGTGTGGAAGGGCTTAAAAAGGAGCATCGTTTCCAAAAACGGCTCCTCTGTCCCCCTTCCGCCAGGGAAACAAGTTGCAGGGATGCGGTGCTGATTCAGTGAGGGTGAGTCAGTGCTGGAGCTGTCAGTGTGTAACTCACCGTTATCGCTGCAGGATCCAGGGATAACCCCACAGGAATGCCATGGACACACCTCAGCCCGGCCCTACCCCGTCCCCTTCCCCATTCAGGAAAAAGAAGCTCACCTTATGTTAATGGAGCTTTTCAGTCAAGTTCTGAGATATAAAAAAATCCTTTTATTATCATTATTTCACGTCATAATTACAAAGATACATCATAGGGTTTTGGGGTTTTTTGCTTTTGGTTTAAAAACATATAAATTACTGTTTTTGTCTGAAATCAGGTAGATCATTCTATTAGAAATATTAGTGGGTCATTAAAACTTTTCTTTCATGTGTTTTGATGCCTTAAGCATTGAAAAGGAATCAAAGCTTGTATCCAGTGACTTAATTCTTAATGTTTTGTTAGAATGAGGGACTAAAAAAGGCTTTTGATTTTCAGGTTGGGAAGGATTACAATAAAAAATATATACATATATATATATATATATATTCTGGAATAAATAAAGCATTTTTTTTTCTTAGTTAGACAATAGTGTTATATGAATGTCCTGTTAATCGGAATTGTTAAACAAACAGAGATGTCCTCATTACAGAAACATTACCATAAATCACCATATTCCTAGAGTATCATTTCTGTATCAGAAGTGGCTGGGTCTTTGTTTAACAAACCTCTTAAGCGTATTCTTAAACCCATTTTAGCTCACAAAGTTTTACCTGTGATTCCATGATGCTGTAACTGTGTGTGCCTTTGATACAGGATATTCTTTGTTATATGTAAAATCTGTAAATTTCCATTGGAAAGCTGTGTTTGCAAGCCATTACAGCATTTATAAGACAAAAGTGTTATACTGCTGTAGAACAATGCTCCCTTATAATATTTTATATCATTGATTCTGTATCACAGCTTTTTTACACTTAAATTATTCCCAAGTACTGTTTCTGCAGAGTTTGTAAGATTCAGAACAAGGCATCACTTTTAGTTTTTGCTTGGTTGTTTGGTTTTTTTCCCCCTAATCTAAAATTGTATCTTTTACATTTTTTTGCTCAGATCATGACTTTCCCTCTGTGGTTCCCAAAACAAACAGCTGGCTGAAAGAGGATTGCCCTTATTTGTTCTGATTCTGAACAGCAGCTCTCAAAAATGTGCACAGAAAAAGGAAATGCCAAACATGCATTTGATTTGCAGTCTTATACTTTTAAGGAGTCAATTCAAGACCTTAAAATTTTAGGTGTAGATAAAAGGTTGTTCTATTTGTGAGATCTATGAATTTTTAAGGCCAGAGAGACCATTAGACCCAACACAGAAAAGATCAAAGACCCAGGAGGATCTGCATCCATTCCATACTTCCTGTTCAGGCCAAACAATATTTTTAAGGAAAATAGGCAGTTTTATCTGGACCTCTGTAAAACTACTCAAGCTATTTACTGCCTTTAGCTGGTCTACTTGTCTGGGTGTGTGATTTTCGACTATCTTTGAACAATATTGGTGAATGCTTAAAAATAACTATCTGACTTTCAAACCTCTGCTAGGTGGGAGCAGGATTATTATGGCTGCAGTTGGAGATAAGTGTCCTCAGAGAATCAGTGAGGCTAAACCAGACAATTTCACAGAGTCTCAGCTGTATCGACATAATGGAAACAGTCTGTCCATTGTCTGTGAAACATTTGCTTTTTCAGATGTATTCTGGACACAAGCTGCCATAATAACCTCCTGTCCTGTGTTTTCATGTCTTTTGATTGGATCATTTGGCAGGTTTCTATGGGCAGTAGTAAGGGGAATATATTTTTTCCTCAGTGGGTTTATATGGCACTTTCTCAGAAACTTGCTTCTGACTTATGGACAAATCGTGAGGAATGGTGGACAGCTCTTGTCCCTGGCCTGGGGAGACTGGCTGAGCAGAGATTTCAGCTGAGAGCATTATTCTGACACAGCCTGTGGGGCTGGTGGCTTTGAAAGACAACTCTTGAAAAGGTAATCCACTAGAAATCAGTCTCTACCTTGGGCAGAAATTGCTTCACTGGCCCTATGCCAGGAAATGATCTGTAAGTTCGGGATGCCTGCTCTCTCACTGTCACTGCCCTTCCCAGCCCGTGAGCTTTCTTCCCAGAAAAGTGTTGAGGGGTGAAGTAGCAAGGCAGCTCCAAAGCACCACCTGCCATGGGTAGCTCAGTGTCCAGCAGGGCAGTGAAAAGCTCAAGATTTCCTCTTCCAGCTCATTAAAGCATGTGAGCTTCTTCATCTATTTCAGAAGTTTGGGTCAAGCATTGTCCCCACAGCCACCAGCAGCTGGATCATGTCAGGTTTTAGTGTGTACAACCACACAACACAGGAAGTGCTGGATCCCATCAGCTCTTCTCTAGACAGAGTGATTTTTAATTCTGGTGTCAAGTCTCCAGTCTCAGGATCTCTACTCTGCTGTGGGACTTGAAGTCCCACCCTCCCTCTGTGTGAAGAGCTGTCCCTGGGTGCTGAGATACATCGTGACCCTACCCAGCTCCACACTGGATGAACACACTCTGGAGCAGAGCAAATAGGTTTCCTCACATGACACTTTATCCCAGACATTTACAGGTGACCCCAGCTTGGGGCATCAGGGTTATATGAAACACCTTTTAGTTGCATGAATTTTATGTCAAAGTCAGTTTGCACAAACAGAAATGTGTATTTTTTTTTGTTTTTAAGAATATCTGCTGAAAGTACTGCTAATAGATGAGGTAGGAAAGAACTGACTTCTTCACTAGAGGACACTGCTCAGGAAAGTTGTTTCCCTGGCCTCTGTTTCCCTCTTTTGTAGAAGAGACATCCCATGTCGTCCTTGATGTCCACAGTTGTTATTGAAAAGTTGGGCAGTGCACTCTTAGGGCAAATGTCCAGCCTCCTGCTCACTCAGAGTGTGTACTGGCCCCTGCTGCTCCTGGCCACCAGAAGGGATGGCACAGCAGCCACCAGTGCCAGTGGCCAGCACCTGTATCCCACTGCACCACCACAGTGCTGAGAGCCAGCTGCAGCTTCGAGTCTCACATCCAGAACAGCTGTTTGTCCACCTTCAGGCCTGAGGATTTCCCAGCAAAGGGGGGCAAAGGGGTAATCTGTTTGCAAGTTACACTTGGGTGGGGTGCAAGAGCTTCAGCTGCTATGTCCCTGGAATTCAACCCTGAGTGAATTCATCCTTGTCTTTATCTGGTGAATATGTTCCTATGCCGCCCACCTTGGTGTTAGCCACCTGCCAGCTCTGAAGCAGAGCTCATTGGCTTGCACCATGGGCTCAAACTTCATGGATTAATCCCTCCAGGGGCATTACTCATAAACAGATATTTCCAGGGCAGAGCTTTGATGGAGGGCTCTCTAACCGTCAGCTGTTTGCAGTTCATCAGGTGGCAGAGCGTGTGGAGGCGCTGGGACAGTTTGTGATGAAGACCAGGAGGACCCTGAAGGGCCATGGAAACAAAGTTCTCTGTATGGACTGGTGCAAAGACAAGAGAAGAATTGTGAGCTCTTCCCAGGTATGCTGTTGGGCAGATGTTTTTCAAAGGTGCTGTTGAGCACAATACAAATCTTTTGGCTGTGCTGTATGCCACTCCTAGCAGATGATACCTGGGATTATTGTGAAAGTTTTCAGGATGCCATGAAGGAAGTTCATTGGCAATGTATTTGTTCAGAGAGTGTAAATCTAACCTTTGAATCATTTGTATATCTCTTGTAGCTAATACCCTAAATATTTCTTGTCCAGTCATACACAGATTTTCCCATATTCCCTCTTGCAATAAAAAAATAGACTCATGTGAGGCTACATCTATTTCCTTGTCCTTTACACATTAAATACTTAGCAAGATTTTCAGGTTATGTGTTCCGAGAAAATAATTAGGAAGAGAGAAGAAATGCTGATTCTTTTTGAGATTATTATGCACAGAAATTTCTTCTGCAGTCTGTATGATTGATATGACCTTGAAAGCCTTAGACATCCTGCCAAAATTACTCCATTTAGTTGGGCATTTTGAGAAACAGTCCTAACACCTGCTCAAGACCAATCTCATAAGCTGGAGGAGGTAATGAGATAATTACTTTCTAGATCCCCTGGTTTGTCCTGAGCCCAGTATGGCCGTGAGTGAGCTTGTTGCATCTCACAGCTGTTCACTGACCTACATGAAATCTGTCAGGGGTCTCACTTGAGGGATAAAAATAGTCAATCTGCATTGCAAGCCACCTTCACTTACTGTAAGTTTTTACCATTCATGGAGATCTCAACAGGGAGAATAATTTAAAACATTTAATGTCACATTTTTTAAAGTGGTTAAAATGTTAGTGTATAGTTCAGAAAACTGAACAGACAGGTTGAAATGCATTTTACAGTTCTCTATTTTAAAGACTGTATAAGTCCAGGTACAGAAGCAGTTGTTGCTCAGTAATAAACATTTCACTTTCACGATACAGGGAAGATAACAATATTTTGTGCATAAGGCAAAGTAGCTGGCATGGCTGTAGCTGGTGTACACAAGTGATTGTGCTGCTCTCTGTACAAGGTTCTATGATGGCTATTTAGCTGGTTGGATAATGGATAATGGAAGGTTAAGTAAGTATAGTGACAAGTAAAGGGAAAACCAGGATCAGACTGGAAAGGGAAGATGAATAAACAGTGCAATATCCATAAACAGTCAAGTGAGGGCTTACAGGTGGCAGGTTCCTGAGGAGATGGCCCTGTTCATGGCATGTGCTGCAGGTGAAAGGAGTACTTATGAAAGCATTAAGAGGGAAGAGAAAAATTGAAAAATAAATTGGTATTTTAATCAAACATGAATCATCTCAGTGAGGAGGAGATACACTTCTCTTGTGATAGATACAACAGCACTAGTGAGAAGTGTCTCCTTGGTGCTTCACTGTGACCACTGTGCAGTTGTTAAGATGGAGACAAAAGGACATAACAGGTTGGGGAGACGAAATGAGCAGCAGAGTTTTCTCCAAGCTGGGAAGCAGGCTTGCAGCCACATCTCTGGAAGGCCTCAGTTTCTCTGTGCTTTCTTTTAGGATGGGAAGGTGATCGTGTGGGATTCCTTCACTACCAACAAAGTAAGTGAAACTTCAGCAAAATTTTGTGCCTAGGGCAAATGACAGTGGGATAAGGTGAAGGGCTCACAGGTGTCACTGGAGGCAGTGATAATGGGATAGAATGCAGACTTCCACTAGCACCCCAAATTTAGGAGCCCAGGGCAAGTCATGTCCCTTGACCTGTTTCTGAGTAAAGTCCCTGTCAGGGCACTGGGGTTTGTCATGGTCTCCAGTGGGGGGCTCTGATCCAAGCTCTTTGCTCACAAGGGAGGCAAAGCCCAGCCAGCAAAACAGGGAAACTTTTCCTGGGCACCTCTGTACCAGGTGCTGTGTGTGATCACTGGGGATCCTTCAGCTGTGGTGTTCACTGTGAAATGGTGCCACTGCTCCAAGCCCTGCCTGGGCTGCCTCATGGCATCCTGCACCACACAGATGAGGAAAAACTACTTGCTTTTAACTCTTACATGTGCAGCAGTGGAGACCTTCCACAGCACTGGATGACCTGATAAAATGTGCTCTGTGATCAGTTTGAGGCTCATAAATAAGGTGTAAAGTCTCAGAGAAGGACGGACAATCCTCCTACTGCTCTGCTGCTTTCTGCAGTCAGGGTTGTTGACTTATATTTGAGTTATGGCTTGGGGGAAACATCTGTACCTTGCACTGACCCTAAGGACATCCCACAGAAACACTGAACTTATTACTCCCAGTGTTTTCCTTGGATGGTTAGAGAAGCAGTGGGGTGGCAGTCTAAAGGGGTGCTGTGTTTCAGGAGCACGCGGTGACGATGCCATGTACCTGGGTGATGGCGTGTGCCTATGCTCCATCTGGATGTGCCATTGCTTGTGGGTAAGTTAACAGTTTCCACAGCAGCTTACACAGAGAAGTTGGATTTCTTGCAGTGTTCTGGTGGCTTCAGAAGCTGACAGATAGACGGTTGCATGCTGTTATTGTGGGTGGAAGGTCTACATTCAGTGCCTCTGATTCTATTTCCATAATGGATCGTACATATTATCTCCACTGACTTCAGTGCAATAACATTTGTTGTGTAAGCATGGAAAATAATCCTCTTTCAGCATTTATATCATGGGTTAGGAATTCTGAGTGCATGCAACTTCCCTGTTCTAGTGTGGTTGTCTGTGTTGGATATATTTTCTAGGGGAAAGAGGTTTTAATTGTGTTCTTATTTTGCACTCTTTTTTTTTTTTTGTGACATAGAGGTTCATCATTAATGATTACCAGTATGTGAATAGATCTTGCTAAGATGGGTTGGGAAGAAGTAACTATTGATAATCTGCTATAAGTTTTCTGAGGGCTCAGTTCTGGAAAAAAAAAAAAAGTTTATATAGGGGAAAAAACAAAGAGGTTAAGTGTTGGTAAAACATCTTGTAAGAAGGGACTGGGTGGATCAGACAGATAAAGCAAGCTTGGGGCAAGAGAAAGGAACAAAGGGAGACATCAGTGTGCAGCTTGCAAATCTAGAAAGCAGCAGACTGAGACAGAGAAGCAGACTCTGTGTGTGGAAAGGAGTACGGAAACTGTGTTTTTGACTAGAGCCCAAAGAATGGCAAGCAAGCTCTGTCTTTACACTTGTAGCAGAGACAGGGAGTGCACGTATACATTGCACCCAATTCTGTATTTCTGTTGTGCTGTCAGTTAAGTGCCATACACATAATGTAAGGCACAGAACCAGCCACTGGCAGTGTGCCACGATCCCAGGGACCAGGGCAGGACTGATCTTCCACAGCTCTAGGAAAGGGTCAGATATGAGTCCTGCCCTTTAGAAATGAGTCCTGGGTCTGACACAGCTTAGTGGGTACAACTGTCCAGAAGAAGGACAGCAGCTGCAGAGGTCAGTGCTTCAGTTGCCTTTTTTCCAAACTCTTCTAGAAGTTTTGTCTTCACACCCACTACTTGCTGTGCTGCCTTTTCTGTAGGGGCTAGGTCACATTTGTTAAGATAGGTGTATAATGATGCTGAAATACTGATCTTCACAATGACAGATGTCAGCAGAAAAATGGCAGTTTGGCTGTATGTGAAACATTAACCCTGAGGTGGCTGCTGTCACCTCCCAGTTTATACTTTTGTGAGGTTTCATTCAGTGCCATTTATAAACTCGATAAGGGTGAAAAATACTGAGGCGCAGCTGTTCAAGTTCTGTAAAGCAGCCAGGCTGGTGAGGCAGCTGGGGCTTCCCTGCACAGGGAGATCCCACACAGCACAATACAGGGAAGTCGGTACTTGTAAGGGTTTGGCAGCACAGCACTGACAGGTGGTGTTCTTCTTATCACCACTCGCCTTTTGTCGTTGCAGTTTTAACCAGTTTTCCTCTCTCTGTTACTGCTATTATTACTCTCTTCAGTGGCCTGGACAACAAGTGTTCTGTGTACCCTCTGACATTTGAAAAAAATGAAAATATGGCTGCAAAGAAGAAATCTGTTGCAATGCACACAAACTACTTGTCTGCCTGCAGCTTCACTAACTCAGACATGCAGGTAAATGTGTTCCCTACCTGCTGCTCACCATCACCTAACACGAGCTGCCCTGGGTGCAGGGCACATGTCCTTCCTTGCTCCTGGGGCACCCAGGACCAAGTCCTGTCCCCACAGGGGCTGCTGCAATGCCCTCAGGGGGCAATGAAGGTGTTGCAAAAGCTGCTCTAAGGAAATGCTTGTCACAGTCCGTGCAAAGGCCTGTGGCTTCTGCAGAGGGAGCTTGCTGGTACCTGTATGTTCTCTGCTCCCCAGTTTGTGCTTTTAGGAGCCCAGACTATTGCAAATAGCAAAAACCACGGTTCAGCCAGGACTGGGTTGGGTGCTGTGCCAGCTGATGGTGACTGTGTTGTTTGCCTGCTTTGTCCCGGACATCGGGCAAAATTTGCTTTTGCTTTCATTCAGAGTATTTTTTATTTGTACCAAGTGATACAACTGAGCTTGAGGATGGCCCCACAGGGTCTGTACATGCCCTGCTGTGTTCCCTCGAGGGAAAGGAGCAATGCTGTTCCCATCTCACAGGCAGTGGGGTGGAGCACAGAGGCCCACAATGGGAGGTGATGGCAAAGCCAGGAACTGAATGCAGATCTTCTGAGACCAAGCCAGCCTTCCTCTCTATTGAATATCTCAAAGATCTCTTTCTCTAGAAACACAGAAGATGATGAAAAGAGCCAGGATAATCCCCTTGTCCTCTCTGGTTTCTGAATTTAATTAAAGCTCTTCTCAGTGCAGCTCTGCAGCAAAATAAGTGGCAGAATGGAGCATTTTTATAGCTCTTAATGTCAATAGAGCTGCTGGAAAGAGAATACCATGTCCCTTCTTCCAGATATTTGGAGCTCTTCTGAAGGAAATATCAGCTCTCATTGCTTCTATTTCAGGACATGTGAAGCCAAGAGTATGTTGTTGTTTGTCGCTCTCTGGTTTCTGTAATGACTCTGAGGTGCTAATTTAAGTCCATTGCCATGGAAACAAGTGGTGGAGGTACCCTGCACTCAGGCTTGCTTAGCCCTGACCTTCCTGTGCAGGAGCCATGTGGAATTAGAGCAGTCTAAATTAAGTGGAATGTTTTTCATGAGATATAAACCAAGTTTTCTCTTTTCTTGTCTATACCTAAATGCTTTGAGATTAAATCCTATTACAGGAAAAATATTATTTGTCATAATGATTTATGAAAATTTATTTTTCATAATAAAAAAGAAAAGCTAGGTCTTTTTTTTTCCATATTAAATACAGCAAACTGCATTGATATTGAAGGTCATGTATTACTATTGTTAAGTCATGTCACAGTGGATTAAGGTGTTTTATATTTAGTGAGTCAGAAATCTTTCTGAAATCTTTAAAAAGAAGTTTTCTTGTGGTTGCTTATAAGTGATCATTTATGGCACTGCATGTTATTATTTAAACAAATACAAGCAACAGGTTGGCAAGGCTTCTCTTAGGACACTGTTATGTAGGAGATCCTAGAGAACCCCAGATTTCTTATCTTTTTTCATTCACATAAGGGCCTCAGAATTAAAACTATTGAGAATCAAAACTTCAGTAACTCTGAGGGTGCACAGTGCAGCAAGTACACTGTGCAGGAGCTTTCCCAGGTGTGTGCAGAGCAGCTCTGCTCTCCCCATTTGTGATGTGCCATCCTGGAGCAGCTCCAGCATGGGGTGGAGGTGTCCCCCAGCCCAGTGTCCCCACAGCTCCCACTGCTAGGTGCTCCAGGGCTGCAGCTTTGTCCTGACTGCTGTCTTACACTACAGCTCGCTTTTCCCACAGAGGCGTGGAAGACTGGGTAGGAGTTTAGGGTTTAGTGTGCTCATGGGCTCATGGGCTTTGGGCAGTGCAAAGAAAGAGAGGAGATCTGGGGGTGGTTCATTGCGGGTCAGTCGCTCCCAGGCTGTGTGTGGGTGCTAAAAAAGGGGGTCCCACTCTTGCTCCTCATCATGTTCCCACATGGGCCCTGAGCTGCAGGGCTGGGTGACCCACACACCTTGTTCTCAATCCCCCAAACCAGTCCTGCTTGTGAGAGCCTCCCCTGCCTCAGTGAGCAGAGAGCCAGGGAGCCTCACTTCCTAAATTAGGTATCTGCAGCTCTGCGGTGTGATAATGCTCCCCACGTGACAGTGCTCCATGTGTATTAATAGCAACAGTTAATTGGGATCTCAAGTGTTTTGCATAGGGTACACAGCCATGCTCCCAAGTGTGGCAGGGCTGAGGAGCAACCTTGAAGCTGAGTCCATAACATTTCTCTAAGTATTAGCTAGAGCTCTGGGTTTCCAACAGACCCTTCTCTTACACCTTTAGCCACTCCTATTCCCTTTATATTCCCTTGCAAGTGTTACAAGAGCAAATCCTCAGAGCTGAAAGTCTTCATTCCTCAGCCAAGTACAAATATTCCACAGAACAGGGAAGTTCATTGATCCAGGCTCAAAAGCTGGCCGGGAAGACAAGTCAGGTCTTTCTTCTGCTATTATCATCTGAGAGCATTAGCATCTCTCTGCTGCAGGATTCAGAACAGTCTGTTTTGCAGCTTTGCAGATCTCTGTTTACGGGAAGAATTTTTGGAGCATCTGTCAAACATGTTCAGTGTTTAACCTTTATGCAACTCTGTGAATAGTTTCGTGACTGTGTGATCATTTTATTCTTGAAGAGAATTTTGTTTTTAACTTGTAACTACCCACTGGGATCACTTGAGTTTCCTCACCAACCATGAGAAAAACCTGTGTACAAAACTGAGAGCCCTCCTACGTTCACCCTTGCTTCCTTCCACACCAGTGCACAGGGACTTTCAACCTACAGAATTTGTGATTGCATAACAGTTTCGGGTGCCAAGGGGAAATTTTGAACAATTGAGCATCATCAGGATTTAGCCACAATAACAAGCTCTGATCACATGTGCTTTCTACAAGTACTGTAGCAGATGGGAAGCTGTGAGCTATGTTCAGTCAGTGTATGTTCAAACCTTTTCACACACAAATGGTTTAGGACAAGTGAGAACTGATGGACTTATCAAACAACTGTCTAGACAGGCTTACTTCCCTTTCAGAAAATCCATGTCTTAAGCCAAATTAATTTGGTTTAATCTGACTATTTCAAGCAGAAAGAAAAAAAAAATTGGAATGTTAAACAGGTATACTTAACTCCAAGAGTTCTTCTATTTACCTGGGTTGAATTCCAGCAGCCTAAATATGGATAGGGTGGAATACAGGGGCAGACAGAAATACCAATATTGTTCTACCTCCTTTTTAGAGACTATGAATGTGCCAGGAGATCCTTACTTCTGTCAGTTGTGCAAACCCCACCACACAAAAGGTACCATTATTGAAACATTGTGTAGGTATAGTGGTATCCATACACCTTTCCACTATACCTTTTTTTTTAAAAATAGAAACATAACCTGTAGTTAGGTTCACACTGGTTTTATGGACTTGATTTATTACATAGTATTTCATTAAATTAAAGCTGTCCTTTGGTGTATGTGTATGATGTCAGTTGTTTCCTTGTGACCTGAAGGTCATCTGCTGGTTCTTGTATTATGACTCTTCTTCCCACATCCTATAGATCTTGACAGCAAGTGGAGATGGAACTTGTGCTCTATGGGATGTTGAGAGTGGGCAACTTCTACAGAGTTTCCATGGTCATGGAGCTGATGTCCTGTGCCTGGACCTGGCCCCTTCTGAAACAGGAAATACATTTGTGTCTGGGGTAAGCAGGAGCTTCCTCTCATAATACAAAACTAAGTAATATGGAAGTGAAAAGGCAGCAAAGTAGGAGGCTCACAACAATATTGAGAGAGCACTGGAGTATATGTTGGATGCCCCAGTGCAATCCACTCATTGCAAGCACATTTTCCAAGCTGGAGCAAATTAAACCCCTGACTGTGGGGTCAAACCCACCCAGCCAGTCTGACTACAGTTCTGCTTACTTAGCAAGTTCCACCCCACATCAAAGCGATCCAGCTCTCGAGATCAAAACAACGCCTCTGCCGGGAAGGGGAAGGCTCAGCATTAGAGCAGTGGGCTCCTACCACAGTGGAGGTGTGAGTCCCTGTGGGTGGGAGCCTGGAGCAGCAGAGGACTTCCCACACTTTGCTGCTTCTCTGTGCTCAGCTTTCTGGAGCCAGATGGGGTGTGACAGGTGTCAGGTTGTGCTCAGGGCATCAAAGTGGGGTTGCAAATAACGTGCGTGCCACTATGTCCCAAGAGTCAAGGGGCAGCTTGGACACTGGCTAACCCCTCATGCAAGTTGGAGCAAGGAGATGAGGTGTGGCCACATCTTCAGCTGTTGCTGAGTCCTCTATGTGTCTTCCAGTGGTACCAGCGGCATTTAAAGCCCCTTCATCAGTCCAGCACTCTGCTCCCTGTCCTGGCGCAGAGGAGCACACAAACCTCACTGGGGCTGCAGGACTGGCCTGCTCTGGGAAAGTACCAAGGGAATCCTCCAAATCATGTCCTGCTGCTGAAGGATCACTGTTCCCAGGCAGCTGAGCCATTGGCACACAGCCTGGCAGTAAAGCAGGCCAGGCATAAAGGTGGGTGGGATGGGGCTCGACTCCTTTTCAAGGTGATCTTAATCTTTCCTACATTAGAAAGTGAGTGTGCAGATGAGAGCTGGCAGGAGTTGAGATGCTGGGTGCTGCTGGTAACTTTGCTGAAGGTACCAGTAACTTTGCTGGTTCCTGAGCCCCACCAGCATTGGCCCATGGTATCCTCATGGTACCAAGATCCTGTATTTGATGATGGAAATGGCCCTTGTGTCAGAGGGTGCCAACCATGGGTTAGAGTCATAGTCTTATCCCTACACAATAAACATGGACCTGTTCTGTTATGGCTCTTTTTATCAGATTTGGCTGGCACATCAGGAGCAGAGTCCAGCACACTGGCCCAGTTTTCCTGCTGGTAGCACAGCTGCTCTGAAGCGTGACTGAAAGCTAATTCCATCCAAGTGCATTACTTCTCTCGGGTTTTCCTGTCACCGAGCTTGCTTCCCAGAAAGGATAGATTCATTCTCCCTGGGAACAGCTCAGCTTATTATAGGGCAAGGAATCGCAAGCAGCTCTGGTACTGCTAAGAGAATATGTCATACTTGTGTTGATAGAGCAGCTTGGGCATGTCTGTGCTTACAGGCATTCGCTTAATTCATCACATGCAAAACACCACTGCAGGGAAGACCTGTCTTACATCGTGTCAGTGCAGGTATAGGCTGAACAGTGGAAGGTATGGTGAAGGTATGGTGGCACAGAGAGATTCCCAGAATACTGTGCCTCTGTGCTACAGTAACCTTGAGCTGGAACAAGCAATGTCAGTACAGCAGCATGTAGGCTGGGTGCTGTTACATATAACAACTTCACTGAAAATTCCAGCCCTCCTGGGTAAGCTCAGGGCTGTGTCCCAGGCTGTTGTGCTCAGTGCCCTCTAAGCAAGGCTCCTCAGCTGAGTTGTGTATCACTCAGGGGAACCCATCTCTCCACAGGTGGCAGCTGGTTTCTCCTTCAAAACCTTAGGAGTCAAAGCACCAGCTTGTCAGATTGGTCTTGCCCCCAAACTCCCAGAGGGATCAGTAAGAACAGTGCATATGGAAGCAATATGAAGGACTGGACTTGGACTACAGTGGGGCTGGAGAAGGAAATATGCTGGGTCCAAAATATTCTCTATCCTGTTTGGCTTCCCCAATGCTGAAACCACAAGCTGGTGCCAAGGAGCATTACATCTTTTAAATAATGGAATCTTTACTAAAAACACTAGGATTTCATTTTAACAACAAAATTTTAAAAAAGAGAGAAATATGTGAATTGTGAAGAGACTGTTTAATTTAATTAGCTATCATATTTAATTAAAATAAATAATGTGTGGCACGGTCTGGTGGGCAGGGCGCTCTGGCTCAGCAGAAGCAGCAGCCACCTGGCCTGCCCTGTTCTTCCCACACAGCCTCAGAGAGGCTGAGCCCCTGGAGCTCAGCCTGCCTGCTCCTCAGCAGGGGCAAGTTTATTAAAATCTCCCATCACTCTTCAAAGCAAAGTCCATGTTCTCTTTCCTGTCACTACAACTGTGACAGCAGTGAGACATTGCAGCTGAGAGTGTTGCCCTACTGACAGGAGATGGTTCTTGCCCCAAGGACATTGTAGACTGTATGGGCCAAGCCCCTTGCCCATAGAATTCTGGGTGCTGAGCACTGAGTGTTAAATGATCCTTTCAAAGCACAGCTTGGAAGGGCAGGTTTTAGCTTGAGGATGAGAAGTGCTGCTATGCTGTTTTTCTCATCCCAACCACATCATCAAGCATGTGGGTGCAGAGCCCTGACAGGGCCCTGGTAGGAGGCTGGGAAAGAAACCCTCTGGATGCACTGATTTAATTTTCTCTTTCAGTGTATGAAAAGAATTAGTTATAAAATTTTAAATGCTGGGTATTGTTTTTTTTTATATTGGTCATGTTAAGTGGTCAGGGAACAGGTCAGTTGTGCAGCTCTGTGGCATGGTGGGCAGCAGACAGAGACAGAGCAGCAGCACAAGCAGAGCTGTGAGTGCGGGGCAGCTCCAGCCTTCGTGAGGAACTCTGATCCCACCTGCAGCTGCACAGCTGAGGGTACCACTGCAGCCTGCTGGGGCTGCCTAGCTGGTTAAATCCTCTCAGAGCTGTGATGTTCAGAGCCTTTGAATGTAGTGGGTTTGATGACAAATAGCAGGCACATGAGGAGTGAATGTCACCATTTGCACAATTGCAATGATTTTTTTTTCTTATTAGGGATGTGACAAGAAAGCCATGGTTTGGGACATGCGGTCTGGTCAGTGTGTCCAGTCATTTGAAACCCACGATTCAGATATCAACAGTGTCAGGTCAGTGTGTTTCTGGGAGAGGACACGTTTGCAGTGTCGAGCAATGTGCTGATTCTATTTCTGAAGTCTGACCTCATCCAAGTAATGTAATGTGTTCTGGTCTTCTTTCACTTGTGCACAGATATTATCCCAGTGGAGATGCTTTTGCCTCTGGTTCAGACGATGCCACGGTATGTTAATTCAGCAACCTAATTTAGGAAAATTCTGTTGCTTCCCAAGTCAGATTTTCTCAAAGACTAGCTCACATCCACAGAGGACTTTTAGTGACTAAACTGGGCCTGTGACACCAAATATGAAGAAATAATAATCCTGTAAGCTAAGACATTAAATACCATAGATAATGTTCTAGGGAAAATCACGTAACACCATAGGTCACTTCTGCAAACTTCTCTGCAAGAGTTACTGTCCAAATATTGATTTCAGGTTCTCTATGTCTGAAATTTCATGAGTAAAACTAGTTGTCTTACTGGAAGTTACTTGGCTTCACATAGCTCTTGGTCACAGCATGGGAGGAAGGAGCTGTAATGCTGCAGCTTGCATCAGAAGTAGCATGTCCCAGAGAGTAGAGGGGCCATGGGCTCAGGGTAGAGCTGGCCTCTGCAGCCCCAGGGTGGCCTTGGCCACAGACATCTCTGTGGGCCCTGACTCACTGCCAACACTCTTCACTGCAGTGAGTCACTGCATCCAGGTCATCCTACATCACACATGGCCCTTGATGGATCTTATTATCTATGAGCAATCTTCTAGGAGGGGCTCAGAATGCATTGACAGGTAAATTCAATCAGTACAATGTACACAAAATGCCATTTACCTCCTGGTGCCCTCTGCCACTGAGTGATGCCCAGGGCTGATGGCTTTCCCTGCAGCTGGTGTGTCCCATGGGGGACCAGGCTCTGCCCCTGCAGGGCCTGAACTGGCATGTAAGTGTAGCATGAGAGCAGATGATGGGGAGGCATCTGGCACCTTATTTCTTCTGTTATTCAAACATCACACTGAGTCACCTGAGAGCAAAGACTTTAGATAAAGTGCTCTGCCCTCAGAGCATGATTTGAGTCTACTCCAATGCTAGCTAAACTCGACAGAAACATTCCTTTTGTCTTCGTTGGATGTGGAGACCTTCCAAGGCTCTTTGGAGAGAGTAGAGTGAACCTTGAGTTTTAAAAACTTTGATTAGAAGTTAATAGCTCTAGCCCTGGGCTGAGCCCAGTGGCTCTCTGCACACCTGGATGCAGTACTGTGAGCTCTTGAGATGCTGAGGGAGTAATACAGAGAAATTGTCCATCATTAAATTCCAGTGAAAACACTCTCTTTTAATGCCCAGTATCACAGGTTCTTGTTAATTTATTTGATGCTTTTTTCTTTTTTTAACCATTTTTAACACCCCTAACTCAAGCAGGAGAATAGCAAATTCCACCTCCATACTTTTGACAGGTTTTGGCAGTTTCCATCTACCTCATTCTTTAAATGAAGAAGTTTGTATTTGCAGTGTTACAGAATGGTATTCTTGACCTGATTTATATACTTGGGGATTCTGAGAAACAGATAATCCTGACTGGAAGTAATCCATAAAAGCGTGCTCAGATGCCAGTGTTGTCATCTGCAGTGACCCCAGCTCCCGGTCAGGACAGTCTGATGAGATTATTCATCTGTGTGGAGCACTGGGAGACCTGGACTGCACATACCTGGCAGCTCCCACTGCCCTGCAAATCAAACAGCCCCTTCTTTATGTGCAGACTTGAATACCAGCCATTTTTCAATAGTAAAGTCTTAATATTAGCAATTCCATCTGGCCAGTGTTTGCTTAAGCTTAACTTATTGAGGAGGGGTTTCAGTTCACATAGTTTCAAAAGCGCATTTTCATTTCAGGGTTAACAGACTGCCTTTCTGCATGGCAGAGAATTCTGAAGTCTGGCAGTGAAGTCTGATACATGATTTCCATGTCAAACAAGCCAAATTTTGCTGGCAAATGATAAAAACAGGAAGTATAGGTTGTTAGAGGCAATTTGGAATTTTCCATGAGAAATGAAAACCAGAGATCTGCATTAAAATGTATTATTTCACTTGAATTATTTTCACGTAGGCTTTTCAAACAGAGAGGCCTCACAGAAGGGCAGGGACTGCTATCCTGGCTTACTCAGAGCCAGGAGTACCACCTAGGCTCCTCTGTGCCACATGGTCCTGTTCTCTGATCAGAGATTTGATCCTTTCTCCCAGGCTCCAGCTGTGGCTAAACTGTTGTTTCAGAGATTGTCCCACATGCACCTCCCCAGCAGCAGGATGCCCTGATAAGTACAGAACCACGGAGGGGAAGCAGGAGGGTGTGGGGACTCCAGTGGGTACCATGGCCCAAAGCCCACCTCATGTCTTTACAGGACAGGCAGGAGACCTAGAGAAGTGGCTTGAAAAAGAAAGTTCTTCCTGCAATATATACAAAACAACCTTGAGTTGCTTAGATCCCTGTTGGAGGATCCCAGTTACAGCAGCCACAAGCAGAAGGAAAGAGGAAGCACAAAGAAGCAGAAGGAAAGAGGCCAGGCAGCCACTTCCTGTGGTGTCTGTTAGGCTGCACTTCTCACTCCCATTTTTTCCAAATATTGTAGCCAGTGCTTCCAGCATTTACTGAGGCATGTGTGTTGGTTTTGTTTTAATCCTAGTGTCGTTTATATGACCTTCGTGCAGACAGAGAAGTAGCAATTTATTCCAAAGAGAGCATCATTTTTGGAGCATCCAGTGTGGACTTCTCTCTCAGTGGTGAGATTTGGAGGTTATCTTAGTGTTGAGATTTCAGTGGGACTGTAAAGTTTTTTCAGTTTAATTTGATAAAAGATTCATTCTTAAAAGTTATCAAAAGTAGTAAGTACCAAAAGAAACATTTAATGCATGGAAGCTTTTATTTTTGCCTCTGTAAAAATAATTGCTCTTTAAATAACATAGCTGGCTATTGCTTTGTTGTAGTGATGAAAAGTATTTTCCTGGCCCTACTAAGGGCAGGAAATATTTTGCCATTAACTACAGCTGGGCTAGAGTTTCACAATAATAGTGAAAAACATTTCAAAGGCATCATGAAATGTAGCTAACTGTTAAGTGCAGTTACATAGTTTTTAAAAGGATAACAAATGATTAATGGTAAAAGTATATTAGAGAGGTATGAAGAAAGAGACATTACCACTTTTCACTGCAGATCCTGAGACATAAGCTCGAGTCGTGTCTCTCCTGTCCCAGCACAAATGCAGAGCTCCCCAGTCACCCTGGGTGGGGGTGAGTGGGTGGTGAACTGCCCTCCTGGAACTGAGGCAAACGTCTCTGTCATGGTCACAAGCACCACAGCTTGTCCCGCTGGCAGTGAATCACTCACCAAATTGTCTGTTAATCATTCAAGCATTTGTACTCAACTTCTTGTGTAAGGTCTGAGTAAAGTATTATTACCCTGCATAGCTGTTAAAGTGCGCTTCGGTCTGTCACGATTTGAAGTCATCCCCCATCTCTAATGACTGAACACATTCTATGTAATTTAACTAAAATTTCCCATGTTTTTAAAGAGCTAGTTGTTGCAGCATTTAGCACGGACAGCTCAGCAGCAGGCAGGGCTGTCCCAGGGGAGCACAGCTGGCCTGAGGGAGGCGATGCTCGCAGGGTGGGCTGGTGGCTGCTGGGCCATCAGTGGCCTGCAGAAGGGCCGGCTGCACTCCAGGCTTGTTCAGACCTCTCTGTGTAAAATCTCACTCTCTCTGCAGGTCGCCTGCTGTTCGCAGGCTATAACGATTACACCATCAATGTCTGGGATGTGCTGAAGGGGGCCCGTGTGTCCATTCTGTTCGGACATGAGAACCGGGTCAGCACCTTGCGGGTCTCTCCCGACGGGACCGCGTTCTGCTCGGGCTCCTGGGACCACACTCTCCGAGTAAGTGCCGGGACAACCTGCTCCGAGCTTCTTTCTCCAACTGCTGAATAACGGAGTGAGGAGGAAGGGTTGTTGGAGGAAAACTGCTCTAGACGAACTAAGGAGGGTATAAAACAGTCTAAAACGTGAACAGCAAAGCCAAATAAAAATCCCCACGAAGTGCTAGCAGAACTGCTAAGTTTGAGCTTGCTGTTGGGTTACATGATATCACTGCTGCTGATACTCTGTACCACTAATGTGATCGCCTTACCAACGTTAATTTAAGGTTTTTAGGAGAGTCAGTGTCATAAAGGAGTGTTCAGCTCTGTCTCTTTTCTACAGATCTGGGCGTAACGTGAGATCCCGGATGCGGAGTCAATGAAAACTGAAACCCTGGACTACAAAAACTGCATAAAAAAGCCATTCCTCAAAATCAAATACTCACTACAGTCCAAAAGAGTGACACTCAACCCACAGATTAACACAACTAGGTAGAAAATGTAGTCTGCTTGAACACATAGCAAACATCAACTTGTCATAAAATGAAATGTTTTAATTTTTTTTGAAACTATATCCTTTTATTAGAATTAGTTTCATAATTTATAAAGGGACTTTTCTCCAAAGTCACCTGTACCATAGAATTGAGTATTTCAGTGCACATTATGTATTTATTTGCATGAATTTAGTTCCTTTTTAAAGTAAAAAAAATGTCCTGATTTTATCGGGATATAGCAAAAGGCTTTAGAAACATTCCGTAGTAGCATATTGAATTTCAGTGTTGAAAAATGGAAAGAGAAATAATTCTGATACTTTATGATGGTGTTATGGATGACTGAACCTTGGTGGTAAGTAGAGGAGCAAAGGACCTACTGTGAAGGTACTGGCTGTTGTCATAAAAATGTATTTTTTGTACAGAAAAGAAATCCCTTCAATCCCTGTTTTTTCCTACTGTCTTTTTAGATAGAAATAAGTATTTCATCTCTGTTACCTGAATATAAAGAATCTAAATATATACAAACTGATAGACAGCAAAGAGGAGGGATATAAACATGATTTACATAATCATGAGGTAATACTTAACCAGTAGTTTCTTAGAAATTTTTAATTGTATCACTTGGTGAGTGAATTTTCTTTTACTTAAAGAAATACTACATGCTAAGCACTAAGGGATACTACACACTAAGCATTAAGCACCATTATACTGATGGTCAAATCTTTTCCAAGTCAGTCACAGTCATTCTATGACCATGAATCTTATTTGCATTTTGAGCAGTTCATACAACTTTGGCAAGGCAATGTAGCTTAAATGTACATTAAAGCAGTATATGTCCATCTTAAGGTCCTTCTGCAATGTCAGAGCAGTTGCAAGTTCATGCAAATACAGGTCAAATCATGCAGTCCTTACTCTCACAGTCATCTCCCACTGCCATGGACATGGTTTTGTCATAGTTGGACTTGAGAGTGAATAACAGTGAGCTGTTGAAAATCTGTGGCTGCGAGCCACAGTCCTGCCAGTGTTTGACTCTGGGCTGACCAGAGCACATGAGTCCATCTGATCCAGGAGTCACTGGTTTTCAGGAGAGCAGGACAGCTGGCCACATTGCTGGCAGCACCCAGCCCTCTGTGTGAGTGTGGGAATGCCATACCAACTGGCAGGACCACCCCTCACAGAAGTGATGCTCTAGAATCAAGATTTAATCAGATAAAGATGAGATACAATGAATTATAGAACCATTGTGATTGCAACCACAGAACCATTACAGATTATATCTGCATTCATACATTGACAACCACTGGGACTAGAGTGTCTGCTCATACCAGCAGGTACTGAATCTCACCTGAGCACAGGCTCATGGGGAGCAACGAGCTGGAGTGATGCTGGGGGCTTGCACAGCATGGCCTTTGAAATGCAGGTGGTGAGGTACAGCTCTGAATATATCATATATGTGATTTATATTTTGATTGGAACAAGAGAAAACAAGTTTACTGGAATGAACCTGCTTACAAGCTCTCTGGTCAATGGAATTTAATGATAACATCCTCATTCTATTTGCAAGTGGTATTTTTTTACAATTATATAAAAATCATATTAGAAACAAAGTCTCCTTATCCATGAAAACATTAGGTTCTGTGAATCCATAACCAGTTAACCTAAGACACTGACATTTATACCAGCCTTCCATCCCTAATGGAATAGGTCAGCTGTTTTCACTTGGAAAAGTCAACTCTGATGCTTTGCAATATTTGTGGCAAACTATCCCTGTAACAAACTGAATGCACTATGGAAATGTCATATAGAACTCACTGTGCAATATTGAGTCAATACACTGTACACATTTGATCAAAAGATTAATATTAATGTTTAGATAGTATTTATTGGCGAGATGTTTGTTTCAAACATAATACATTGTGTTGATACTTATGAACAGCCTAAATACAATAAATTGTATTTTACATATTGAGAACATGTATGTAGTAATTCTTCCCATTGCTTAGGTATTTGTAATGGTAGCTACTTGGTTTTTTGCTATTTTTTTGACATTCATTTTTTGCATCACACAATTTCTTAAATGATTTCTCCAAAAAAATCTCAGGTAAAATCCAGATCTATCAGAAAATTGCTTCTGGAATATCTTCTGGGAATACCCAAGGTGAACCACAGCAAATGAGAGTGAGCAGCCCATGAAAGTATTTGGAATGCCATCTCAGTTCCCCCCAGGAGGCCAGAATTCAGATTGCCTTCCTGTTCAGGAGGATCACAGCTGATGTAATGTTGTCTTTCCAGATCCTTATTGCCATACCCAGGAAGGAACTGGAAAATGCACAGTATGTTTTGTGGGAGCTCCTTGTGTTCCAGCAGGATGCCAGTGAAAGGCCAGGAACTGAAATTCTGTGGAGGGCCCAGGCTACAACTGGGTAAACCAGATGTGCAGATCACCTGGAAGTGCAGCAGTTCAGCTTTCTGCCTTGTCAGGAGAGAACTGAGTTGTGGCCAGCTGTCCTCTCGACTTCAGTGCAGGTTTTATGGTCAGCCTGAAAGTGGCTGGTAGAAGTGCTCAGTTTAGACACTGAAAAAAGCACCTTCTTAATTTAGGTGCATTGTTTCATTTCCCCTCTTCTGAGGGCCTGGAGAAAGTGCTGAGCCATCTTGTTCTGAGTGTCATCAGTGCCCAGACCGTCACCAGATCCAGTGAGAATGAGTCTGACATTGCATCTTGCACTTCTGTTCTTGCATGGAGAAATGCTGTGGGTTTTGCACTTTAGAGCCACTGCCTTTGGACTTGTGTGTGCGGGCTTGCCACCTGTGAAAATCACCTCTTTGTTCCTGAGGTAATGGTGAAAACACGAACCAGGATGGGCCTCAACTTCCCATCAGATAACTGACACTTAGAGGAACAGGACACTGAAGTACCCATTGTATTTTTTACTCACTAAAGGCTGTCCAGGGAGGCTCTGGAAAAACCAGGATTTTGGGATTTCCCTGTTGGTATGTCAAGCTACTTGTGTCAGAAACACCTCTGTTCCATAAACGTGTGGAGAGAAGGGAGCTGTAGCTGGGGCTGTCACTATCAGACGGCTCTGTCCTGTTAAACAAAAATGCTACATAAACAGGAAGGGTGGAAAGGGATATTGCTAGAGAAAGAGCAGCCTCTCCCTCTTGCACTCCTGCTGTGAGGAATGATTAACAATCAAAAGGAAAAATTGTTTTAAAAGCATGTACGTAAAGCTCTCGTGAAAAGTAAAGATCTCATTCCAGCCGCTGCTTTAGCACATAAACACACTGTATTTCCCTGCTTCAAAACAAAACAAAAGCCAAATACGGGGATGTCGAACTAAAATTTGCCTTAGGAGGGACTCTAAGGGGGCAGGCCAGTTCTTGATAGCGATCTGAGAAATTGCAACAGGATTGATTCCAACCACCTATTTTTAGATTTTCTAATGGAGATGTAAAATGGAGACAGCTGTATCCCAAGACAGATGGAGTGAAGCCAAGCAGCCCTGTGCTGATGCGATGGGCACCTTGAGCCGGTTGTGGGATAAGGGGCGAGAGCGTGCGGCGGTGCCAGGCAGCTGTGGCAATGCAGTGGGGCACGGCAGGGCAGAGCTGGGACACTGCGGGCACGGCACTGCTGGGACACTGCGGGCACGGCAGGGCAGTGCTGGGACACTGCGGGCACGGCAGGGCTGGGACACTGCGGGCACGGCAGGGCAGAGCTGGGACACTGCGGGCACGGCCGCGCTTTGCCCACGCCACCATCAGCACCTCACCTGCCAAGGGCACCGAGCAGGACTCACAAGCTGGGTGCGCCCTGTGCCGGGTCTGCCACAGGGCTGGAGGCGGTATTTATGGGCTATCGATGGGCTGGGAAGCAGCTGGTGGTGCTCGGAGCTGCCAGGGCACGGTGGGGCTGCAGAGGAGGTGTCCCGCCGGGCAGCTCCGTGTGCTGGGCAAATGACACCCTTGGGCAGCGTTGTTCTCAGCCGCTTTACACCAGCAGTGTCAAGGGCCCGACCTTTGCACCATGAAGGTCCTAATCCTGTATTTTGCCTATATGCTCATCGAAAAGCAAAGGCCACTGCATTTGCTGGGTAAATACCCACTGCACTCACCCCATAATCCTGGAAAATCTCCATCTCCTTTGATGGAAAGAATACAGGTTCGGGAGGGCCACTAATGTGGAACAAGGCCAAAACCCAAAAGGAAACAAATATCTGGGAGCCAGCACCCGATAACTGAGCGTCTCCCCGTCTCGGCCCGCAGCAATCCGCCGCCGCTGCCTTTCCAGGGAAACGGGCGGTCCGCTCCCGACGGAACGTGCCCGCCCGCCCCGCTTTGGCCCCGCCCCGGAGGAGGGGAGCACCCGGGGCGGGCCGGGCTGGGCCGGGCCGGGCCGGGCCGAGGGGCCGCCCCGCCTCTTAGACGGCGGCAGCTGCTGCTGCGGGGCCGCCGCCGTGGGCAGCCGCCATGCCGCGCTCTCTGAAGGAGGAGACGGCGCTGCTGCTGGAGGATTACTTCCAGCACCGCGGCGGCGGCGCCGCGCTGCCCCCCAGCCCCACGGCGGCCGCGCTGCGGCGGGCGGCGGCCGAGCTGGAGCGGCAGGAGCGGCCCTTCTTCCGCTCCTGCGCGCCGCTGGCTCGGGCCGAGCCGCGGGAGGCGGCCGCGCTGCTGGGAAGGGTGGCGGCGCAGCTGGAGGCTGACGGCGGCCTCAACTGGGGCCGGCTGCTGGCGCTCGTGGTGTTCGCCGGCACGCTGGCGGCCGCGCTGGCCGAGCGGGGCTGCGGCGACGGGCCGCGCTGCCTGGCCGCCCACCTGGCCGCCTACCTGGCCGAGGAGCGCGGCGAGTGGCTGGAGGCGCACGGCGGATGGGTGAGCGGGGACGGGGCGGGGAGCGGCCTGGGGCGAGTGCCGGGACCCTCGCTCCCTCCCCGGTTAGCGGGGCAGGGCAGTCCCCGGCTCCGCGCAGCGGCTCGTCCCGGGGGGAGACGTGTCCGTGTCGCTGCCGGCGATGGGCAGCGCGGTGTGTCCCGGGGGCTGCTGGCCATCGGCACACGCTCTGTGTGTCCCCGGGGGCTGCTGGCCATCGCCACACGCTCTGGGTGTCCCCAGCGCTGCTGGCCATCGCCACACGCTCTGGGTGTCCCCAGCGCTGCTGGCCATCGCCACACGCTCTGTGTGTCCCCGGGGGCTGCTGGCCATCGCCACACGCTCTGTGTGTCCCCGGGGGCTGCTGGCCATCGGCACACGCTCTGTGTGTCCCCGGGGGCTGCTGGCCATCGCCACACGCTCTGGGTGTCCCCGGGGGCCGCTGGCCATCGCCACACGCTCTGGGTGTCCCCGGGGGCCGCTGGCCATCGCCACAC